>NC_139023.1:118252545-118397784 GCF_964662115.1 Mustela nivalis
GATCTGAGCCAAGGGCAGGCTCTTAACCAACTGAGCCACCCAGATGTCCCTTATTTCATTTTATAATATTGAAACCTTTGTCATGGACTAGCACCAACCTGAAGGCAAGCCCTGTACTAAGTGGAAACCTCAAATGATATTCATAGTATGGGGGACCACAAACCTCCTGCACAGTTTACCAGGGTTAAAATTCCACAAAGGCAATGAAGCTTAAGGTTCAAAGTTCTCACCAGTAGAACTTCTTCCAGAACTCTGACCCTATTTATATGGTCATATGATTTTATAAAATCTGCAAAAGTAAGAAATTTTAACCACAATCAGTAGACTTCTTTTTCTACTCCAACTTCTCTTTATGTCCACTGATGCAGGCACTATTCCAGTCCAAAGTGAAAGGTGGAATGGGGATGCGTTCAGTTTGAGTTGAGTGGGATATATTTATGTGGTTCACAGTCGTTTCCATATATAGTGAAGTTATTGCTAGTTGTCCCAGTGTAGGAATGGCTTCCAGGAATACCCCCACCACCTTCCGTGCCAACTAACATGGCATCATGAAGCTTCAGGACAGAGCCAGTTTAAGAAATGAGCCTCTCATATTGCAGTTGGCACTGGAAGCATGTGGGTTGTCAATGAGAAACAGAGTTGAAATATACAGAGATAGAATTTAGTTTGTAAAAGTGCTTCCAACATCAGACATGCAAAATGGTTCTTATCTATAGCTTGTCAAAATGGAAATTCTCTTCTGTCAAAATTACATACTCAATGACTCAGCATACATAGTTATTAAAACATCATAATTTATTTTTTCCTTTTTCTTTTTTTTGTGTGAAAATGTTATACTTGATAAAGCTCAATTTCAATCTGGCAAAAAGTTGTTTTTTTTAAAAACATTAAGAAATTGCAAACTCCTGATTTGGTTTTATATAAAGAATACCCTCTTTTATAATTTAAATTTATTTAATAAATTTTTTATAGGTAATGGACTATAAAACAAAAGCAGTAAAGATGAGAGTAAAATAAGTTGAAATTAATGTTGAAAAGGGAACCATAAGATCTTTTTTAAAACATCCCAAAAGCAATAATTGATAAAGGAAAATTCATAAATTTCAAACAGTAATTATATGTAGATACTCAGATTGTTTGAAAATATAAATAATAAAAAGATGTGAATCATTGGAAAATGTTTTCGATTTTATTTTTTGCTGATTTGACATCTACAAAGATACAGCAACAAATCAGTATAATGAGAACATAGACACCAAATTAGTTAATATATCAGTTCAGAGTTAACATATCGATTCAGAGTACTGACAATCAATCACTGCAGAGGAAAAAATTTAATGTACTGAAATCTTTCAGTTCATAAATGAAAGAAAATTGAGAGACATTTCCCAAAATTTGACAATGTTGCAGGCAGAATTGTGTTTCCTCAAAATTCATTTATTGAGTCCCTAATCCCCAGTGCCTCAGAATATGACAATATTTGGAGATAGGGCCTTTGTAGAGGTTATTTAGCTAAAATGGAGTCATTAATGTGAGCCCTAATTCAGTATGACTGGTGCCCTGCTAAGAAGGCAACAGGACACGACAAAGAGGGACAACCACATGAGCACAGAGAGAGAAGGAGGCCATGTGTGAGCCAAGATAGGTCTCAGAAGAAACCAAACCTACTAACACCTTAATTTTAGACTTCTAGACTCCAGAGTTGTGTGAAAACAATTGTGTATTTTGTTATGGTGGCCCTAGCAAATTAATACAGACAATAGTCTAACATTTTTCATTAACAGTTTATGAAGTCAGAAAAAAACTTTTCTCAACTATCATCAATAAAAAATAAACTTCAATTAAGAATACCAAAGGAAAGGCCAAAGAGTTGTTGTATTCTCTCTAAATGTTAGTGTATGAATCTGATAAATACAACGGAAGTATTAAAGAAGCCATGTAAGGCAGTTAATTAATAAAAATATTTTTGTGGATTTATGTTCATGAGATTTGTCAGCTTTTTAAAACTTGTAATATAACTTGAAGTTTAGAATTGTGATGCCTCCAGCTTTGCTTTTCTTTTTCAAGATTGCTTTGGCTATTTGGGGTGTTTTATAGTTCCATACAAATTTTAGGATTGTTCATTTTAGCTCTGTGAAAAATTGTGGTATTTCAATGGGGATTGCATTAAACATGTAGATTGCTTTGAGTAGTACAGACATTTTAACAATATTTGTTCTTCCAATCCATGAGCATAGAATGTTTTTCCATTTCTTTGTGTCATCTTCAATTTCTTTTACCAGTGTTTTATAGTTTTCAAAGTACAGGTATTTCACCTCTTTGGTTAAGTTTATTCCTAGGTAGGATGCCTGGGTGGCTCAGTCTGTTAAGTGGCCACCTTTGGCTCAGGTCATGATCCTAAGGTCCTAGGATCAAGTCAGACCTTGGACTCCTTGCTCATCAGGAACCCTTCTTCTCCCTCTGTCTCCCACTCCCTCTGGTTGTGCTTTCTCTCTCTCTCTGACAAATAAATAAAATCTTTTTTAAAAAGTTTATTCCTAGGTATCTTATGGGTTTTGGTGCAATTGTAAATGGTATTGATTCCTTGATTTCTCTTTCTTCTGCTTCATTATTGGTGTATAGAAATGTAACCGATTTTGGTATGTTGATTTTGTATCAAGGGATTTTGCTGAATTTGTGTGTCAGTTCTAGAAATTTTTAATTGGAGTCTTTTGAGTTTTCTATATAGAGTATCATGTCTCACTATCATGTCTCTATATAGAGTATCATGTTTCACTATCTGCAAATAGTGAAAGTTTGACTTCTTCCTTGCTGATTTGGATGCCTTTTATTTCTTTTTGTTGTCTGATTGCTGAGGTTAGACTTCCAGTATTGTGTTAAATAACTGGTGAGAGTGGACATCCCTGCCTTGTTTCTGACAATCGAGGAAAAGCTCTGGTTTTCCCCATTGAGGATGATATTGTCTGTGGGTCTTTCATATATAGCTTTTATGATGTTAGGGTGTGTTCCCCCCTCCCTACTTTGTTGAGGGTTTTTATTATAAACAGATGTTGTACTTTGTCAAATTTTTCTGCGTCTATTGAAATATCATATGGTTTTTATCCTTGATGTGATGTATTACACTGAATAAATCTCACTTGATTGTGATGAGTGATTCTTCTAATGTGCTGTTGGATTTGTTTGCTAGTATTTTGTTGAGAATTTTTGCATCCATGTTCATCAGGGATATTGGCCTGAGGTTCTCTTTTTTAGTGGAATCTTTGACTGGTTTTGGAATCAGGGTAATACTGGCTTCATAGATTGAGTTTGAAAGTTGTCCTTCTGTTTCTATTTTTGAAATAGTTTGAAGAGAATAGGTATTAGCTCTTCTTTAAATGTTTGGTAGGATTCCCCTGTGAAGCCATCTGACCATGGACTTTTGTTTGCTAGGAGATTTTTTTTTTTTTTTTTTTAGATTTTATTATTTATTTGAGAGAGAGCGCGCATGGGCAGGGGGTATGGGAGCAAAGGGAGAGGGAAAGGGAGAAGCAGGCCAAACAAGGATCCCGATGCGGGTCTTGGATCCCAGGACCCCAGGATTATGACCCAGGCCACCCAGGCAAAAGGCAATGCTTAACCAACTGAGCCAACCAAGTACACCTGTTGGGATATTTTTTTTATTACTAATTCATTTTCTTTACTGGTTATCAATCTGTTCAAGTTTTCTATTCCTATTCCAGTTTTGGTAGTTGATATGTTTCTAGGTATTTATCTGTTTCTTCCAAATTGTCCAATTTGTTGACATATAAATTTTTCATAATATTGTCTTAAAATTGTATTTCTGTGCTGTTGGTTATTTCTCCTTTCTTGCTTGTGATTTTATTTGGGTCCTATCTCTTTTCTTTTTGATAAGTCTTGCTAGTGGTTTATCAATTCTATTAATTATGGAAAGAGCCTAAAATATCCATCGACTGATGAATGGATAAAGAAGATGTGAGGTGGGGCGCCTGGGTGGCTCAGTGGGTTAAAGCCTCATGATCCCAGGGTCCTGGGATCGAGCCCTGCATCGGGCTCTCTGCTCAGCAGGGAGCCTGCTTCCTCCTATCTCTCTGCCTGCCTCTCTGCCTACTTGTGATCTCAGTCTGTCAAATAAATAAAATCTAAAAAAAAAAGAAGAAGAAGAAGATGTGAGGTCTCTCTCTCTCTCTCTCTCTCTCTCACACACACACACACACACACACACACAATGGAATAATACTCAGCCATAAAAAATAATGAAATCCTGCCATTTGCAATGATGTGGATGGAGGTGGAGAGTATTATGCTAAGTGAAATAAGTCAGTCAGAGAAAAAACAAATACCACATGATTTCACTCATATGTGAAATTTAAGAAACAAAACAGATGAACATAGCAGCAGGCTGGGGCGGGGGGAGCAAACCAAGAAACAGACTCTTGACTATAGAGAACAAACTGATGCTTACCAGAGGGGAGGTGGGTAGAGGATGAGTTAAATAGGTGATGGGGATTAAGAAGGGCACTTGTGATGAGCGTTGGGTGTTATATGTAAGTGACGAATCACTAAATTCTACATCTGAAACTAATATTACCCTGTATGTTAACTAATTGGAATTTGAATAAAAATTTTAAAACTAAATAAAATAAAATAAAATTTGTAATTTGTTGTGCTTTATTTTCTCACTCTACAGTAATATTTCTTATCTAATTTGTATTATGTTTCTTAAAAAGAACTCCAGAATTGTGCAAGCTTCAGGGTCCACAAAACCTGGATCCATCCCTGCACTTCAATTATCTCACTTCTCAGTGACAAGTGAACTCATTCTTGTCACTCCCCCAGTTCAGCTGTATTCCCAAATCTGTGAAGTAAAAAGTTTCAGCAACTTCTCTTAACTCCCTGGCTTTTCTGATTTAATACATCTTACATGAAACCCAGGCATTTGTACTTCTGTGGATTTCTGCAAGTTGTTCTGATGTGTGGCCCAGGCTTTGAAAACCACTATCCTGCAATGCTTTATAAAGGTGGGCCATCACTTATTACGGGTTGTGAAGTCAATTTAGTGGACCGCAATCAACACTGTTTTAACAGAATGGAATTTAAATCAACATGCATCACAGGGTATTAGTGGTATTTGTCAAATTTCTGTTTTGTTTCAAAACAAAACAAAATTTACATGATCTACATTGCTTTAGGGATTCTAATTCTAATGTCAGAGATACTAGAAACTGTTTATGACAAAAAAGAATGACCTGGATTTAACTCATTGTAAACAGCCTCTCTGGCTTATGCCCTTAAGGATAACTTTGTTACTGACTTTCGGGGAAAACTCCAGAATAGAGAAATTATAAGCTCACAGAACTGTTTTTAAAAAAGATAGGGATTGTAGTGTGTGTGTGTGTGTGTGTGTGTGTGTGTGTGCATGTTTTCAAATTCTGGAAATACTAAAATATCTATAGAAAAAGGAAAAGCAACTCGAGATACATTTTTTTTTTAATTATTGTTTTACTATGGAGTGTGGTGAGGAAAGAAAATAGGACTTTGGAAAAGTTTCATTCCATGCTAGCAAAAGTTTCTGTCTCCGTACCTAAGGAATAATAACCACAGGCAAAAGAACATGGTATGAAAGCAAACTATATGATATTTGTAGGGCACGAAGACAGTTCTTCCTACTAAAAATAAAAAGCTTCAGTTATGCTGTCTGGCAAAACCGACTAAGAGTTTGTAATGTTCTGGTACTTGGATATCTTTATTTCCTGGAGCCCTAAAAATAAAAGGACATATTCTATGTGGCATTTAGATTTAGTCATTAACTAACCCTGGACTTAGGTTTTCACTAAGAACCTGCTGCACTTAATTTGGTCAGCAATGACTCATCTTTTCTTCTAGCATTCATGAGCTGATAATCATGAACTTGGAGAACCTTGAAAATTCAAGGCAGCATGTTTTTCAAAGCACTTTAACAAGAAAGTTTAAAATGATGGGTCAATAAGAACTACAGTTTCCTATGGGAAAAAGTATTTTATGTGTTCTAGTTTGACTACTGTTGAGTGATGTTCAGACATTGTTCTATTAAATGTGTTGGTATTTACTGAAGATGATACTACAAATGAATTAAAACCAACAGCTCAGGAGTCAGACCTCTCAGTGAGAAAACAGCACTGTACTTACCTGCATGCCCTGTGCCTTAGTCTCCCCATTTGTAAGTGGAGATACTAATGAATATAACTCATGGGGATATTGTGAACATTCAATGAAATAATACATACAATGTGCTTAATATATTTCTGACATGTAGAAAGCATTCAATAAATTAATTTTAAACACAGACACACACAGAAAGATCAAATAAGAGACTTTTGGGGTGCCTGGGTGGCTCAGTGGGTTAAGCCTCTGCCTTAGGTTCAGGTCATGATTCCAAGGTCCTGGGATCGAGCCCCACATCAGGCTCTCTTCTCAGCAGGGAGCCTGCTTCCGCCTGTCTGCCTGCCTCTCTGCCTACTTGTGATCTCTGTCTGTCAAATAAATAAATAAAATCTTTAAAAAAAAAAAAAAGAGAGAGAGAGAGAGACTTTTATGTTAATTCAACATTGATCTTATTATTTTGTCCAGTTTCAGTTCTAATATATTAGAAACAATGTCAGGGAAAATAGAGCTATTTTTAAAGAGGATCAAAAACTGATTTTTAAAATGGACTCTAACAGAATGATTCTCAAATTAAGGCAATGAGGATTCTTACATTTCATTTAACAGTACTATTGTTTTTAAACAAATTCTCTGTTGGGTTTTTTTAGTTAACTTCGTCATCAATAAAAAAAATTTTATTACTTTGTTACAGTTTTGTAACCTGAGATTATTTGAGCTACCCTTAGATAACCAAACTAGGATCATTGTTGTATATAAGAAATATTCACCAATGGAGGTAGGAGAGGTTGGAGGAGGGGGTTATCTAGAGGCAGAATTACTTAGAAAACTTTTTCAAAGAGCAAATGCCTATGCTCCCCTCTACTGCTCCTCTAGAGTAAGAACCACTGATACAAAAGAAGGTAGAGAAACAACTTAATAGTTAAAATGTTGGAAGTATAATGGCAACGGTCACAAGTTCGCCAACTTTAAGAATTAACTTTTTCTTTTATTTACAAACCGAATGATGCAAACCACATTCCACATACAATGGGAAATCCAGAGCCTTTTCCAGTGTGCCTGCGATTTACTCTGAAAAAGATTTTTGTTCTCCAAGACATCTGCCACTGCAAAGTCCTGCTTCCACCAATTCTGAGTTCCCACTCACTGTGCCTTTTGCATTCTCAGCCCACTGCGTAAGTGGTCCTCTCTGTGCTTACTTTCTCTTCATTCACTCCAAATACCACTAATAAATTTCACCTCCATTTCTGGCTCTCCTTCTCCTTTACTCTTTTTCATCTTTTGCCCTAGAATTTGTCATCATCTGGATAATTATACGTTGATTTGATGAGGACAGAGACTCAGTCTGTTGTGTTTGTTGGGATACCCCTAGCGCTATACCACATGCAGTAGGAATTCAGTAAATATTCATGTGATGAATGAGTGATCGAATGGAGACTTTATGATTATTATTTATTTCATCAATGCAGCAGACTTTTACTGTGAGCTTTGGATAATGGCATTTACTTAGATCGGAGCTCAGAACAGGAAAACTATTTAAAATGGACCCCTGAACATCTCTGTTTTCCAAGCTCCTGGACCATCTGTCACAGGGACTTCTCACAAGTCTTTCTCCTTAGGCCATGTTTGTGACCCTATTGGGCCTTCTTTCCCTTTATCTTTCGACATTATTGTATCTCTCCTCATGTCTCAGGTCCCGGGCTTTTCCTGCTTCCAGTGTTGATTCAACCAGGAATGTATGCACATAATCAGAAGTCCAGTTGTTGCGTTTCCAATACTAGAATTTGATTAATCATCATCTTTGGCCTATGAACAGTCTCAACCGTGGTCCAGGCCTGGCCTTTATTTTATTTTATTTTTTTACTTAGTTACATATTTGTTTATTAAATAATAAGTATCTGTATATATGCCACCCAGCATGCAAATGAGAACAGTCAAAATTTCTAACATTTATCTATGTTTTCCTCCCTATTTTATACCCTGCCTCTCTCCAGTAGAAGAAACCACTATCCTGCAACTTTTACTATTATTCCTTTCACTTTTTAGAATGATAGAATAAATGATAGAATAAATATTTCTTTAAAATATATTGGGCAGTTTTAGTTGTTTGTAACTTTTTTAAAGGGGTGTGGGGCATTACAGGATATCTGATCTTTGGGGGCTTGCTTTTTACTTAAGTTCTAGTTCTAGGATACATTTGCATTCTCTTTTCTTTAAGATTATACATATGTAAGTAGAATTAAAATATAAGGTATATGAATCTCCAATTTTAAAAGATAATGCCAAAGTTTTTTCCAAAGTAGTTGAATCAATTTTACTCCTAACAGCAAAGTATAAGCTAGCCTGTTTATCCACGTCTTCTCCAATATTTGATGATAATAGGCTTCTTTAGTTAACTAACTGCGTTAGTTAGTCTTCTTACTAGCTTATAAGTGTTTTTTATGTATTTTTTAATTTTTTAAAAATGTATTTTTGTGTATTTTTTATTTTTTTATACTTTATGTATTTTTTAATATTTTTAAAAATGTTTTTTATGTTTTCTTGCTATCAGTTCTTTGCCAAGGTGTTGCAAATATTTGTCTTCATTTATTTTTTTTTTACTTTTTTAAAGATATCTTTTAATGTGCAATCTTTTTAGTTTAATATGTCAAATTTATTATCAGAGAAATCAGCTATCATAAATGTGAAAGCAATAGCCTTGAAAGACAGTGATAAAGGAAGTCACCACAATAGGTAGAGTTTCAGGGTATGTACCTAATCATCCATTTTGTGTGAAGAGACAAGGGACCTAAGCTTAAAGTATACGTTGAACTCTTAGATAGTAGCAAATGCTTGGCCAGCTGGTCAGGGACTGTGCTCTTTTCCTAGAACTGTCATACAAATTAGGCAGCTTAAATTTATTCTCTCAGAGATCAAGAAAACCAGAAGTCTGAAATCAATATGTTAGTAGGGTTAGTTCTTTTGGAGGCTCTAAGGAAGAATCATGGGAAGCCGTTCTCCTAGCATCCAGCGTTTACCAGCAATCCTTGGCATTCCTTGGCTTGTGGGCTTATCATTCCAATCTCTGCCTTCATCATTAACACTGCCTTCTTCTCCGTGTACCTGTCAGTGTCTTCCCCTCTTCTTGTAAGAGCCCCAGTCATTGGACATAGGGCCTACCCTAAATCCAGGATAATTTTATCTCAAGATTTTTAACTAATTACATTTAAAAAATACTAATTCCAGATAAGGTTACAATCTGAGGTTCTAGGGAGGCATGAATTTGGGGGGAACACTGCTAAACCACTATGGGGGTCTAAAAAGAGAAGGACTGGAATATCAGGAAAAAAACAGGTCTGGGAAATAGGCATGTTGTTGAACATTAGAGAATGAGCATAACAAATGAAGAGCTTTAAAACACTTAACACCCACCCAAGATCACCAACATGGAAAGGGCACCAAACAACCAAGTAGACAAAAGTGACTTGGCCAGTTGACATTATTCATCCTCTGCCAACAGCCACCTGCTGCTAGCACAATGGGAAATGGATGAAACAGCTTTGTCTTGGGGATAGAGACTGTACATGTGCCTAACATATAGTCCCATTCACCAATGCTAATTTAACTATTGCACCTGCCAAATGTTCAACCTGCAAGCAAAAGAAGTCAATGCTGAGTACCCCCACATAAGTATCACACTGCTCTGCATCTTATATTCCTCATTTGTGGGAATTGCTGAAAGTCATTTGGATTAGCTCTGATTCATTATTTTTAATGGCCACACAATATTCTGTGATATTCCAAAGCTTTTCCAGCCATGGCTTCTTTCATATTATAACACCCTATTATTTTTCTCTTATGGTAGGTACCCAAGGACAATAGATGATGAGGACACCTGAGAAGACCCTATCTGACCTACCCACCTCCAGCCCCATCAAAGAACATGCTCCTGATCTAGTTTCACAGTACACATCCAAACTTAACAATTCAGAGAAGAATTGAGTTTCTGCAGCTGTAAGTTTAATTCTGGGAACTAACTATATTTTTTAAATCCATTTTGGCCACAAGCTAATAAAGCTACTGTTCTTTCAAATGATGAAAGCAGAGAAACTCTTTGAAGAACTTTCCAGGAGACTTGGCAGTAAGATAATAGTGTTGGAAAAGTTCGCAGCAAAAACATTCCCTGAGTCCCTGTAAGTAGAGGAAGGTCAAAAGCAACTATCCAATGTAGATCCTTTTGAGGATCACCGTATATGTACAAACTTTTCTTAATGACAGTCTCAAATTGATTTAGGAAGGGGAAGCGGAGATGGTGAAAGAGAACATGTCTACCTTCCAGCTGCCAAAAAGCAACAGCTGCTTCAGGATGCCCTTACATGGCATTTGTTTCCTGTTGTCCCCGAGTGAAGTCTGCCGGGACAAACTAAGGCAAGTGGTATTTGCCATTTCCTGGAAGACAACCACAAGGCCAAATCTATAATTACCCAGAGGCCCTGTCTAAGCACCACAGCCGTAATCAGGCATTGGTCACAGGGAGAAGAGACTGCCTGGGACACTGGGTAGGTATGTTGGGCATGTAGAGTGAAGGGTCCAAACCACATCTGGTCAGATCCTACCAGGAAAGCTTTGCCTCTACAGATACTGCAAGAAACAGCTCGGCATGAGGCAGCTGACAACCACCTCATACTGTTTTGTTGTCCAAAATATCTGCATGAGGGCAAAATTTCATAGGAGCAAATACAGATTGTTTTTGAATATTTAGAGATGCAGTTTATATTGGCAACAAATCCTGTGCTAGGCCAAGCTGAATAGTTTTGCAGCTGTTCTTGTCTTGCCTAACTGGGTCTCAGATTGAAAAATCACTGACCTACGAGCTAACTGCTAGTTTTAAATTGACTTCTAGGAAAAGTCCACCAACAATTTCATTTCCTTGCAATGCAACAAGCAGTATGTCAGCTATGGTTAACATCAGCATCTGTAATTTCATAACGAACCAATTCTCGTCCCATGTCTAAAATATGTGACTACTTGTAATCACTTCCCTTGGAAGCTATAACCCTTTGTTACCTAAATAATAATCAAATTGCCTTCTAAAGCATATCTACTTTTCTTGATCAAAAAACTAAATTATTTTTAAAAAACAACTAAATTATTATATATGATTTGATTTTTATTGTCTCAAAACATTTCTATAACCTTTTAGAAGTGATTTTCAGACTGTATCCCAGGAACTCTGTCTTCATACGAAGTCTTCCCAGGGGGATAAACAGATGAGAACAGAACGTTCTGATTAAGTGGTTTGGCATTCTCACCCCTCCTTGCATTACCTCCCATAAAATAAAATAATAAAATAAAATAGAATATGATTTTAAAATAGACTATAATAGTTGGTAAGTTAAAATAATCATTTCAAATGTTTTTTATTTTGAAATAGTTATAGATTCACAAGAAGTTGCAAAAATAGTATAGGGAGGTCCTGTGAACCCTTCACCCAGCTTCTCCTAAAGTAACATCTCACTTAACTACAGCACATTATCAAAACGAGGAATACTATTAACTAGACTATAGAACTGCACTCAGATTTCATTGGTTTTCACATACACTCCCTTGGTATGGTTCTATGAAGTGTTATCAGTATATAGATTTCATTACCACTGAACTCCCTCATGATACCCCCTTTATAATCTTACCTCCTTCCACCTCCATCCCTAACCCCATTAATCTGTTCTCCACTGACCTGATCCCTATCATTTTCCTATTTCAAGAACGTGATATTCTTGGGATCATACTGTAGGTAATATTTCAGGTTGGCTTTTTTCATTTAGCATGATGGCTTGAGATTTATCCAGGTTGATGTGTGTGTAAATAATTCCTTTGTATTTCAAAATAGTACTCCATTATACAGATTTACCTTAATTTTTATAATCATTTACCTTTGTAAGAACATTTGAGTTGTTTCCAGTTAGGTCTTTTACAATTGAAATTTTTTTTTTACAAATTGCTAAGAGCATTTGTATACAGATTTTTGTTCAATAAATTTTCCTTTTTCTAAGATAAATGTCCAAGGGTGCAATTGCTAGGTTATATGATAAGTATATATTTAACTCTATAATAAACTGTAAAACATTTTCTAGACCAATTGTCCACTTCATATTTCAGCCAGCAATATATGAAAGATCTAGTTTCCCTGTATTCTTGTCAGCATTTAGTACTATCAGTATTTTCCCTCTGGCTACTTGGTGTATAGTAGGGTAATCATTTATTTTTAAGCTCAATATTACCTTTCTTTTCTTTGTCCAATTTAAAACTGAGAACTGTTTAATTATTAAGAATCGTGTTCCCCCCTGGGCGCCTGGGTGGCTCAGTGGGTTAAGCCGCTGCCTTTGGCTCAGGTCATGATCTCAGGGTCCTGGGATCGAGCCCCGCATCGGGCTCTCTGCTCGGCCGGGAGCCTGCTTCTTTCTCTCTCTCTCTGCCTGCCTCTCTGCCTGCTTCTGATCTCTCTCTGTCAAATAAATAAATAAAATCTTAAAAAAAAATAAAATAAAATAAAACCTAAGCATAGAAAATATTTTGAAAAAAAAAAAAAAAAGAATCGTGTTCCCCAAGCATAAAATTAGCATACAAATACCTGTGATCTCAAAGGCCCAAACCTCAGAGCGTACGTTTACAGAAGGAAAACACAGAATATGGATGTTCCTATAGGCATTTTTATAAGGCTATACTAGCTTGATGAAAGGCTGCCTTCACTTTAGATATTCCCGGATGAATCACAATCAAAATGTATAGGATGAAATCATCCTTTGGCCATGGCTGTGCTGAAGAGAAAGGTCAACTTTTAATAACCTTTCTATGGCAGGGTCACTTATCTTATGGTGGATTTTATACTGCTTCTTTCCATTTCCATTACCATGCTCATTCCCAAAAGTACTAATTTTCAATCTTTTATAATACTGACTTCCTTATAAGTCAATGGTATAGTTAACTGCTGTCTGGTGAGAGATGGGACCTACACTTGTGGTGAGCATAGCGTAGTATATGGAGTTATCAAATCACTGTTTTGTACACCTGAAATTAATGTAGCACTGCGTGTCAGCTAAACTTCAATAAATACGTGTGTGTGTGTGTGTGTGTGTGTGTGTGTGTGTGTGTAAAATGCTGACTTTCTAAGGGTGCTTAAACTCACTCTCATAGAGCAGTAAACTACTTCCACATTGTAGCATAATTCTAAATTTGCAAACAGTCAATCGCAACCTTAGCATGTAATTTTTTTAAGATTTTTTTTTAAATATAAAAGCAGTACATACTCACAGTAAATAATTCAGATTTGCAAATCTTGAGCATGTCATTCCCTGATGTGATTGTATCGACCTCTTGCTGGCATTTTAACGTACTTATCTTTTATCCTAAATTTTAGGGTCAATTTTACTTTGGTGTCTGCATCACTGTAATCCATAGACTGAATATGTTAAAACCCTGAATCTAGGCTATATAGATAATAACATTGGTATTTGTTGGAATTCTAGCCATATTAAATCGTATCTACCCACAAACATGAAGAGCAAGGGTAATTGATACCGTTGCAGACATAACTGTGAGTTACTACTAGTCGCTAGAGCTGGACCTTTAGCAGGGCACTAAGTATGAGAAAAGGGCTTGCAAAATGCTTTGAAGTTCAAAACTTAATGTAGTCTCTTAGATTTAAAATGATCTACCTCAAAGGATGGTATTTCCTTTCTGAAATGTCTTCATTACACTCAAACTGTTTGACATTGTCTTCCTTTATGATTGTGGTTGAGTGGAGTGCCACTTTTTTTAGTTATTTTAGCTGTATTAGTTATAAGCTATGAGACCCTAAAGTCTAGCAGCCAGTACAATATGGAAGTTTATCACTGTCTCACATATAAAAGTCCAAAGATAGACAATCCAAGGTTGGTAGGACATCTCCACATCTTTCCATCTCAGGGCACCTGGGTGGCTCAGTTGGTTAAGCATCTGCCTTCAGCTCAGGTCATGATCCCTGGGTCCTGGGATACAGTCCCACATCAGGCTCCCTGCTCAATGGGGAGCCTGCTTCTCCCTCTTCCTCTCCTTGCCATTCTGTCTACTTGTGTGTGCTCTCTCTGTCAAATAAATAAATAAGATCTTTTTTAAAAAGTTAAAAAGAAAGAAAAAGAAAAAACCTTCCATCTCTTTGTCTAAAACGGCTGCTCCAACACCCCCATCATATATACATCCCAGGTAGTGAGAAGAAAGAAAGGAAAAGAAATGTGTATTGCCCATTTCTTTTAAGGGTATAACCTGGAAGTGCTACATATCACTTCTATTGTCATTCTGTTGTCAAGAACTTAGTCATAAGGGCACAGCCAGCTGCAATTGAATCTTGGAAAAAGAGTCTCCAACTAAAAATCAGAGTGCCCCACTATGACCCAGGAATTTTAATATTAGAGAAGAAAGACGAAATAGATATTCAGAGAGCTCGCTGCCTCTCCCAGAGTGACCAGTTATCCCTCAGTTACAGTCAGCTCCTCATCCTTGCCATTATTTTCAGCACGCTGAAGTCCACGAACAAATGAAATGAATTGGAAAACAGGGACATTTGCATTCAAAAATGCCTTTCAAATTACAACCCAAGGAACTCTGTGACCACCTCGAGTCACAAATCTGAAGTGTCTCCCCTTACTCTAATATCTTGTATCATTCACCAATTTATATGGATAAATGATTGCACTTCCGTGGTAAACAAAGGAATACAGATAGGAAGGTGAGAGAAAATGTTTTCAAAAACATCTCAAAGAGTTTCTTTGAAGTAAAATTTTGTAGGGTTTTTTCTAACCTCCTCCCATTGCCTAGTAATATAGTAGTAGCAGCAGCCGCAGCAGCACAGTGGGTGCAGTAATAGTAACAATGGTAGTAGTAATTGTAGCGGGAAGTAAGAGGCAGAGAAGGTGATTTTTATGGCACACTTGCTATGTGTCAGGTCTTTCCTAAGTTATCTCTCTAAACTATTTTGTTGGATTCTCATAACAATCCTTTGCAGTATTTGTCTCTTGAAAATGAAGCTGAAGGAAAGTGATATGAAGTATCTTGCCCCAAGTTGTATAGCAAGTGAGTAGCAAAGCCAGAATTTTAATACAGGCAATGTGACTGCCTGTATGGTACAACATGCCTGGATAGCCTTAAATGGGGTACTGTGCTAGACACTTTACATCAGCTCATTTTTAAAAAGATTTTATTTATTTATTTGACAGAGAGGGAGATCACAAGTAGATACAGAGGCAGGCAGAAAGAGAGGAAGAAGCTGGCTCCCTGCTGAGCAGAGAACCTGATGTGGGGCTCGATCCCAGGACCCTGGGATCATGACCTGAGCCGAAGGCAGAGGCTTCAACCCACTGAGCCATCCAGGTGCCCCTATATCAGCTCATTTTAT
Source organism: Mustela nivalis (assembly GCF_964662115.1). Classification (NCBI taxonomy): domain Eukaryota; kingdom Metazoa; phylum Chordata; class Mammalia; order Carnivora; family Mustelidae; genus Mustela; species Mustela nivalis. The sequence goes on from NC_139023.1 coordinate 118,268,093, forward strand.
CCTCACAATAATCTCACAGTACTATTTACAGATGGGAAAACTAAGGATTGAAAAAATTAGATAGCTTTCCTTTAGTCACGGCCATGAAGTAATGGAGCAAGATTTAAATCCAGGCAGTCTGATTCCTATCCTCCAAACTAATGCAGAGCTCATGTTCAAAGCTGTACTCTCTAGCAAAATCCACGTACTGGGGAAGAAAGCATAAACTAATATAACCTTATTGTTTTCTAATAAACTTTCCATTTTTGCCTTCTAATTCAGCTGGAGCACACTGGAATATCAAGTTAGAACAGCTTCCCAGGAGTGAACAGGTGGGTTTGTAAAACTAGATTTGTTTTGTCTGATGAGTCATCTTTGTCTTGTGTCTGGTAAAAATGAAGTTGTTTTGTCTCACTGTGGCCCTGAGAGGTATTTAAGGTTATATACAGAGACATCTTGGGTTTGTCATCTTTGTCTGACTATAAAAATAAAAACCAGATGGCCTGCTGCAGGTATAAGCATGATGGTTGAGTGTATGGAGGTGGAAGGTAGGAGAGGTCAAGTAAGTGACAGGAAGTTCCTTAGCCATACTATTGTAATGCCTTCCCTACACACACACATACACACACACACACACACACACACACACACACACACTTTCTCTCTCATTCTCTCTCTCTCACTTAAATCCACTAGAAACAGCTGCCTATCTGTACCTATACCAAGCGCTTTCCTATTCCTCAGATACGTATCACTAAGGCCAATCCTAGAAAAAAATGTAAAATACAATACATATCACGCCTTCTCCACCATCTTTGTTTGTCTTCCTTTCTGCCCTTGTTTTCTGGTGTCTACACACTGCCCTTTTTGAGAAGATGATCTGTGTCAAGCATAGGAGGTTCCAACACTTGGAGCTTACCTATTGGGTCCTTGTAAATCCCTCACAGAGACCCCTGCCCTAACTACAGCTCTCTGCCCCTGCTTATGTTTAAACAATATATTCATTTATTCAACAAATATGTATGGAATGGCTACTATGAGCCAGGTCCTCTTCTAGGCTCTTGAGATACTTTGGTGAGCAAAACAGACAAAAATCCCTGCCCTTGAGAAGCTTACATTCTAGCAAAGGAAGGCAGAAAACAAGCATGTCACATTATAAATGAGTACATTATTTAGCCTATTTGTTTGTTACTAATACTGTATAAAACCAGAGAAAGTTGAGTAGGGAAGAAGGATCAAGAGAGCTGAGGGGAGAAAGCAAAGATGTGGTTTGAAATATTCAATAGTGTGATCAGAAGAAGTCTCAGTAAGAAGAAATTGAGTTCTTAAGAAATTAAGAAGAGACTTGAGTTCGGGAGAGAATGAGCAAGTGGATAAATTAGGAAAAAACATTCTAGACATAAGAAGGAACAAGTACAAAGGCCCCGGCCAGAATGTGTCTGAAGGATTTGAGGAACTGCAAAGAAGCAGAGTTCTAGAGCAGAGTAAGTGAGTGAGGGGAGAGTAGCAGGAGATGAGGTTAACAAGGTCAAGGCGGCCATAGCCTCTAGACCTTATAGACCAATGCAAGGATTTTGTATATTAAATTGGGAACAAATGTTACATTTTCTCTTAAATTTAATTGATATAGAAAAAATATTCTCCTCTTTTAAGAAAACATATGGAAACTTAAGAAATAACATAGTAGGGTGGACCAATGGCCCATTCAACTCAGTCTTCTACATCTAAAGTGTTTCCAGCTTGCTGAGTGGAAGAGCCTTGTGCTATATCCCAATCATTAACCTCCCCTTAAATATCTACTAGACATTTATGTAGAAGTGCACATAATTCCAGCCTAAAACATATTCTTCTGGCTTGCATAAGCTCTTGTGAGAAGATGATCTGTGTCAAGCATAGGAGGTTTCAACACTTGGAGCTTACCTATTGGGTCCTCATTTATGTAGCAGTCCCTACCACCACACCAGCCCTCTGCCACCATGAACCCAAGACTTCTATGAAATTAAAAAACAAACACACTTTCTTCCAATAACAATTTGAGGATTTACGTTCTCTAAATTATTTACACTTTCAAGAAGCATCCCTGAATCAATACAGCCATGAAATCTGGAGACACAAATTAATCATAATAAATAGCACTAACTCTCTTCCTTAGGGTTTTTAATGCTTGAATGATTTATGGTATTGTATTATCTTCTCCCAGTAATGGAGGAAATAGGCACCTATTAATTCCGGGCTGCGTGTGAGGACATCACTAACGCAACAAGAAAGCAAAAGGAAAAGGGAAAGTGTTAACTCTATTATAGGACAGGGTTTCTCAACCTCAGCACTACTGACATTTTGGACAAGATAGTTCTTTGTTGGGAAGTCAGGGGTGCCTATTCTGGGCATTGTGGAATGTTTAGAAGCATCCGTGGCTGGTGCTAAGTAACACTAAGATGCCAGTAGCACCTTCTCAGTCACGACAATCAAAAATGTCTCCAGGTTTTGCTAAACGCAGAATTATCCCCAGTTGAGGCTGACTGCCATGGGGTAATCCAGTTATGCCATACGTAACTCGTAGCTCATGCTCATCCTCAAATACTCTCTAAAAATAATAAGGAGGCTGATATGTCTGTGCCTTTGGAATCTACAAGTGAAGTAGCGATTAAAAAGTCAACAGATGTCAAAAAGTAAATTTCAGGGCACCTGGGTGGCTCAGTGGGTTAAGCCACTGCCTTCGGCTCAGGTCATGATCTCAGGGTCCTGGGATCGAGCCCCACATCGGACTCTCTGCTCAGCAGGGAGCATGCTTCCTCCTCTCTCTCTGCCTGCCTCTCTGCCTGCTCGTGCTCTCCGTCTGTCAAATAAATAAATAAAATCTTAAAAAAAAAAAAAAAGTAAATTTCAGAATCCTGGTTACATAGGATGCAACCTTAATGCCTTTGTAGTGACTGTGTGAATATTTTGCATAGACAAGAGCTATTTTCTATAAATTGGTGTTTGTTGATGTGATCAAGAAATGTAGCCTATACAAAAAAATTTTTTCAACTGCTGAAAGAACTGGAAGGTTGAATCTTTTATTTCCTTGGTCAAAAGGTGAGCTTATCCCTTCCCCTCTTCTTTTAAGTGAAATAAAGACAGAGTTTGAAAATGCACCTACCCATTTGGCTCGATAGTTAAGTCTTGTCTGGCTATAGTGTAAAAATAGACATTCTTCTGTCTGAACATGAAAATAGTACTTCCCCAACAAAAGCTAAATGTCTTAGAGCTGCAAAAGATGTTTACTTTTATAAAAAAGCCTTTTCCTCTAGTGTGTATTTTGGGATCATGTAGGTGTTTTAGTAGAAGTAAGCAGGTGTATAAAGCTCAGAGACAAACCCATAAGAGCGTGCTTCCCACCGTAGGTGAGGGAGTCTTGTGCTAGTCACAACTTTTTGCATGTTAGGTTGGGAATATATGCTGGTGTAATATTTATCCTCCCCTCTTGGAAAGTTGTAGATACACTGAAATAATGATATTGACCATAACTATCTTCCAGGAACACTTTCTATCCATTCATTCATTCATTCAACAAGCAGTTATTAAAAACCTACCATGCCCTTTGTAGGTCACATTGTCTCTCAACTCTCCTGTTATAGGGCAGAATTGGGCACAGTCAAGACATTAAAAAATGAATATGGTTGTGTTCCAATAAAAATTTTTGTTTGCAAAAAGGGGGCCATAGTTTGTCAACCTCTGAAATAGGGGGAAAGGAATCAAGAGTTCATGGGGGTCACCACTTCTAAATAGGATGACCTAGGTGAACTTCCTTGAGAAGGTAATATTCAGTCAAAAACTAGGAGGTAAACAAGTCAGACTTGTAGTTTATGTGGAGGAAGAACATTCCAGGTAGAGGGAGCGGTAAGTTCTAAAGTCCTGGGGCAGCAGTGTGTCTGGTGTGTTTTGAAGCATCAGGAAGGAGCTCTGTCTGGTTAGGACATGATGAGTGAGTTACCCTACTTGTAACCACTCTCACTAAATGAAACATGTTTCACTATAGTGAGTAAGGGCTCAGAAATAGGCCTTTTTGGGGCACCTGGGTGGTTCAGTAGGTTAAGCGCCTGCCTTCGGCTCAGGTCATGATCCTAGAGTCCTGGGATCAAGTTCCACATCAGGCTCTCCATTCAGCAGAGAGTCTACTTCTACCTCTCCCTCTGCTCATGTTCTCTCTCTCTCTCTCTCAAATAAATAAATAAAATATTTAAAAACAAACAAATAGGCCATTGTGATATAGGAAAGATGAGCAACATTGATGTGTTTTGTGTTGTCCTCACTGAGGCCTTGGTTTAACTTAATAGTGAGAACAAAGGCAGCCAGATGAAGGGAAGAATGCCTAACCATAGAGGTTTCCTTTAGGAATCTTTTACCAACACATTCTTATCCTCAGCAGAGCTAGCAAAATGAAAGTTTATAATCAAAAAGCAACTATAGGGGCACTTGGGTGGCTCAGTGGGTTAAAGCCTCTGCCTTTGGCTCAAGTCATGATCTCAGGTGCTGGGATCAAGCCCCACATCGGGCTCTCTGCTCAGCGGGGAGCCTGCTTTCCCCCCCCCCCCCACCTCTCTCTGCCTGCCCCTCTGTCTGCTTGTGATCTCTCTCTCTCTTTGTCAAATAAATAAATAAATAAATAAATAAATAAATAAATAATTTTTAAAAAGCAACTATAAAATACTGCCTTTTTATTCACTTGGCCTGTTTATCCCTGAAGTGGTTTTTTTTTTTTTTTAAGATTTTATTTATTTATTTGACAGACAGAGATCACAGGTAGGCAGAGAGGCAGGCAGAGAGATAGGAAGGGAAGCAGGCTCCCTGCTGAGCAGAGAGACTGATGCGGGGCTGGATCCCAGGACCCTGGAATCATGACCTGAGCCGAAGGCAGAGGCTTTAACCCACTGAGCCACCCAGTGCCCCTCCCTGAAGTGTTTTTAAGAGGCAACTGACAGTAGTATTTACAGAACCAGAAGATAGAGCTATTATTTTTAATTTTTCAATAAACCTAACTTCTGAGAAGAACTCTCTAACCCTTGATCTGGATGTGCTGAGAAGGTAGAATAATGTGAGCCTCCAGTTGCCATGAGAGCAAAGCCAGTCTGTCCACGGGCTTGCCCAGAGTGGGCCAGCACACGTGGGTCTGAGTGTGAACCTGTGGACATGGGCGACCCTTGGTGGTGATCGATGTGTAAAATGGTTTTCATGTAGTGTTTGATGGAGCCAGCTTGTAGTGCAACTTGGAATAATAACTTGACATTTATACCCCATCCTTTCCCACAAAAATGTATTTATTATGAAAGGATAATAGACAAAAGATAGAGAGTAAAACAGAAGCCTCGGCAGAACCGCCAAAACCTGACAGTCCTCTCAAGACTTGCGCCGTACCTTCCTTATCCTTTACCTGTACTTGAGCCTTGCTGGAATTCTCAGTTCCCAGAATGCTCCGTGCTGTCCCCTTCTGGTCAAGAATGTCTGTGGCCCAACCCTGTCACTCGGGTAACATATTCATCCTTGTGTTCAAAGAGCACTTCTTCCCAATTAAGTCCAGTCCTCCAGTTGTGCACTTTCATGCTAGGACTCTTCCTTTCCTTCATAGCACTTCTCAGTTTGTAGTTCATACATTCATCTGAGTGACTGTATCAAATTGTGATTTTGGCATGTTATCCCAGGCCTATTACAATCCATCATAAACGACTCTAAATGGGGCAAATAAGGTAATCCAAGAACACAGTTTTCTAAGGATTCTGGTTTAATGCAAAGGTAAAATGACATAGTGGAACTGAGGGAGAGGAATTGCATGTCCTTCAGCCCCTTCCCATAAATTTTTCTTCTAATCAGCATTGTGGTATGATTGGAGTTGAGAGTTGAAGATTATATTTTCCGTGAAGACATGAAGAGCAAGCCCACATTCATTCTTTGACAATCAGCCGGAAGGAATATGACTATTCAATTGACTGTTGTTCAGAATTGAGCACGCATTCAGCTGGAGAAAGAATGATTCATCAGTTCATGGCTTTGCGAAAAATGACTATGGTTCATACTCCCCTCTTGTGGCCACTTTCAAGGATACCGGCTTGTACATAAGAGTGTAGAAGGCAAATGAGGAATTGGGAGGGAGACAAACCATAAGTGACTCTTAATCTCACAAAACAAACTGAGGGTTGCTGGGGGGAGGGGGTTTGGGAGAAAGGGGTGGGATTATGGACATTGGGGAGGGTATGTGCTTTGGTGAGTGCTGTGAAGTGTGTAAACCTGGTGATTCACAGACCTGTACCCCTGGGGATAAAAATATATGTTTATAAAAAAATTAAAAATTAAAAAAAAAAAAGAAGGCAAATGAGAAATCAAATTCCTTTATTCAAGTCAGGAACCTGAGAGTCACTCGTTCTTTAGCCCTTCTCATTGTCAGACCAATTTTTATAAAAATTGGTGGGACATTACACAGCATCTCCAAACAAGGGTCAGTAGACTTTCTGCTAAATCTTTAATGATAGAAGTTTAAAAACGTTTTAAAAGTTCAACATTTAAGCCAGTGGAGGGTTTGATGCAAATACCTGAGAGGCCTGATCATTTCTTGCGAATTACCTTTCCTTAATTACATATACCTTATCTCAGTTTGTTCCTCTTCAAGTAGCACATTAGTAAATTTGGAACTTTGGGGGAGTGTGGGAAGGAATGATCTGGCGGATGAAGCAATTGATAACATCACAAATGCTCACTATACAAATTTTTATTGAGTATTTGCCACTGTAGGGAATCATAGTTATATAAAAATTTTCCCTGTCTTAAAATATTACCCAGAAGTGTGAAGGGACCTGTATACGTATCTTCATTACATGAAAAATGATAAATGCCAAAGAGATAAATTAATGTGCTCTTTGGCTATGACATAGGACAAAGCCAGAGACAGGAAGTGAAGAGGGACAGTTGATGAACTGCTCCTTCTGAACCAACATATTCCAGTGCAGGACAAATATGGATGCAGCACTTACTCTGCATCAGGTGTTCTGAGCACCTTATCAAAGGTAACATAGTATTCACCTCTTACCCATTAGGCTGGCTACCTCTTACCATGCAAAAAGGAAAATAACAAATGTTAGCAAAGATGTGGGGAAATCAGAATCCTTGTGCACCAAATTGGAAATGTAAAATGGTACGACTGATGTAGAAAACAGTATGGAGGTCCCTCAAAAAATTTAAAATAAAATTACTATATGATCCAGCAACTCTACTTCTGGGTATATACCGAAATAATTGAAAGCAAGATCTCAAAGAGATATTTGTACACCCATGTTCATCACAACATTTTTTATAATGGCTAAAATATAGAAGCAACCTAAAAATCCACTGACAGATGAATGGCTAAGCAAAATGGGGTCTATACGTACAACAGAATATTATTTAGCCTCAAAAAGGAAGGAAATTCTGACACATGTTACAACACAGATGAAGATTAAAGACATTATGCTAAGTGAAATAAGCCAGTCACAAAAAAACAATTACTATATGAGCCATTCGTATGAGGTACTTAGAATAGTCAAAGCCATAGAGACAGAAAGCAGAATGGTGGTTTCCAGGACTAAAGGGAGGGAGGAATGAGAGTTATTGTTTAATGGGTACAGAGTTTCAGTTTTACATGAAGGTTTTCTAAAGACAGATGGTAGTGGTGGTTGCACACTATAAATGCATATAAATTCACTGAACTGTACATTTAAAATGGTTAAGTAGGTACATTTCATCTTATGTGTATTTCACCACAATAAAAAATTCTTTCTTTAATATGCTATTAAAGTTCAAAGAATAACTTCCTATTAGAGGTAGCAGCAAAAGCTTCTTAGAAAGGAAGCATCTAGGTTGGTCCTTGAAATACTGGTTGCCTTTAAGCATGGGAATTTCAGGCAGAGGGAGCCACCTAAACGAAATCACAGAGGCAGAAAATTGCAAAGCAAGGAAAAGAAAATATAAGTGCTCATGAAAGTTAGTACCTAACGTGGCAGATCGTTTTAAACACCTGGCTCACGAGTTTAGAATCAGCTTAGGAGGCAATGAGAAGGTATTAAAAGCTTTAAGCAGGAGAGGGATGTGATGTGAGTTACACTTTGAGAGGAAGTTTTTAAACTACTGTTCAAGTTGGATTGGATTTGAAAGGGAGGAAGTATCCGGAACCAAGGTCGAAAATTAGCGTTCTGTGACTCAATCTAGCCCATAGACCTATCTTATTTTACTTAAAGAGTGTTGAGCAGTATTTTTAAAAGTATTTTTATTAACATATAATGTATTATTTGCCCCAAGGGTACAGGTCTGTGAATCATTAGTCTTACACATTTCACATTACACATTACACATTTCACAGCACTCACCATAACCCGGCCACCCTACCCCTACCCTTACCCCTCCACCCCCACCCACAACCCTCAGTTTGTTTTGTGAGATTAAGAGTCTCTTATGGTTGTCTCCCTCTGGATCCCATCTTGTTTCATTTTTCCCTTCCCTACCCCCCACAACCCACTGCTCTGCCTCTGTTGAGCAGTATTTAATGATCACATAAAGTTTCAGATCTCTGGCTTCTCTTTAAAATGCCAAAACGATCTGGTGACACCAGCTGTCATTTCCTCATGACAGTAAGACTGCAAGAGTTGAACAGCAGCTACTATCTCTCCATGGACCACATATTATTTTCTGGCTTCCAAGTCCCAAGCACTGCCTCTTGTCTTCAGGCACAAAAGCTTGGTGTCAGCTGCCAGTCCTCATTGTCCTGAGTGTTTTGTCTTCCTACTTCAGACTTTCTTTCTTAATGTATGAGACCTTCCTGACTCATTGGGGCAATTGCATTTGTGAATGTGAGTCCAGAGGGACACAGCAATTGGATGTGAGGTGACCAGAGCTTTCATCAAGAATCCGATCACAGGGAATGAAGAAGGGCATTTGCAAGAGATCCTTGTCCTGCTGGTTTTTCTAAATCTGAACCAGCTATTAACATACAATGTGAGAAAAAAAAATACAATGTGAGAATTGCTGACTTGGATGGAAAAAATAATCATTATGAACAGTTTGACTATATTTCTTCAGAAAGTCAATTATAATGTCCCCAAAAAAAGTTATTTTGCCTTTATCCCTTCTAAAAATTTTTAGAGTAATGATTATTGTTATTATACAGAGTTAAATAGAAAAACAGGAATGACTCAGTTTCTCCCACCATAAAGTATGATAGTCAATTGATTACAACACAGTAAATTGTATTTTTAAGCATGAGATGTGTTTCAATCAGTTGATGAGGTCATTAGTCAAGGGGGCCAAACTGGCTCATGGGAGGGACAAAGAAATCCTTTTTTAAATATATAAAACACAGCTATGGATATAGCACACAAATGGATATACAGAATTATTTGTGGTATTACAGTTGCATAGGGAGGGGACACTTAGGGGAAAAAAGCTCAGAGGGCCCCTTGGGAGAGTAATATTGAAAAGAATATTTGAGAAATACTAGACAGAACAGACTTTGAGCAAATTATCTGTTTTGTCTCCATCTGTACTGCCTACCAGTTAATGCTGGGTAGACTCTAACCAGATCAAATCTGCTTGCTTATCGTTTGTGAGAGATCAGGCCTCAGTCATAGCATCACCAGTGCCCCTGTGTAAAGACCTCATGAAAGCTCTGTAACAAACCCAGTACTGTTCACAACCGAGATATTGAATAAAAATACAGATGCCCTTGCTCAAAACCAAGAAGAAAAAACACAAGCACCAGAACAAATTTCCAGAATAAGATCACTTCATTACGCAAACAGTACTTCTTAGTCTGAAACATCTTGCCTTGGGAACTTAACACAACAGCCAAGAAAACATCAGACAGATTTGGAGAAGGGAGGCTGTTGGCGAATAACAGCAAAGTGACCTCACCCATGAGATGGCCTGAGTGCAAACTCCAGTGTTGGTGAACAAGACACATCCTGCAAATCAAATGCACGGAAGTATGAAGTCCAGCTGCATCTCACTTGGACAAGAGATCCACATGCGGGCGATCTGTGTCTGTCCCAAGGTGAGGTCAGAATAAGAGAGCAGCTAGCAGAGCTCACATTTCTAGTACACAACCAACCTGAACTCCCCCAAACTCAATGAGGGTTCTGTCTGAGAAAAGACGACACGGGACTCCAGGGATTGATGTGAGCAGCTGCTGTGTTTGCAGAGCTTAACTAAAAGGATGTGTTTCATCCCTCAAGAGGATACTAACAGTTTATGTGGAAAGAGGAGGCGTGCTAATTCTTATTACAGAAGGCTCCGGGACAATCTCCAGCAAAGTCTAGCTTCCTTATTGGGGGCCTACATCATCATCATCACCATTATCTTTTTTATTATTATTATTATTTATTGAGCCCTAGTCCAGTCACACATTGGACAAAACATTATGCCAACATCCTCTCTTTTCCTCCAAATTACCTTACAAGATAGGCATTATTATCACCCTCATTTGAAAGATGAGGACATGGAAACACAGAGAAGCTAAGTAACTTGCCCAAGGTCACACAACTAAGACGCATCAGAGCTAGGGCTTGAATTCAGGTCTGTCTGACTCATCAGCTCTCTGCTACTTCCTACTTCCTCCAGGGAGAAGAAGGATTTTGAACATGTGTTCCATCCTCTGAAGGCTTGATTGGTGTAATTTAGATTAGAAGCAAAAGAATTTATTTCTAGTAGTATTCAATGGCATCAGTGATTAGCAAGATCCTTTCGAGCCTTTCTGATGTCCTTTGGTAATCTGGCACCTGATAGGGAGGTAGGCATAAAAGATTGGAGGTACAAGAAAACAGCAGGCATTTTAGAATTCACCAATTCTGAATCAAAACAACAGATGTACGTACTTACATGTAACTTTTGGGGCTGGAACTCAGACATAAGTGTCTTGCACCTTGGTAATGGATTTGACAGTCCACATTCATAGCCAAGTACTACCAGAGTGGGTTCTTTTGGAAGCTTTCAATGCTGGTTAAAATTTCCCAGAGGAAAGAAAAAAGAAAAAAAAAAAAAAGGAAGGGAGAAAGGAAGGAAATATTTCTTGCTATTGTGATGAAGGACTTCAAGAATACAAAACACAGGGGTGCCTGGATGGCTCAGTCAGTTAAGTGTCTGTCTTCACCTCATGTCATGATCCCAGTGTCCCAAGATGGAGTCCTGCTTTGGGCTCCTTGCTCAGCAGGAAGCCTGCTTCTCCTTCTCCCTCTGTCCCTCCTTCCCACTCATTCTCTCTCTCTCTCTCTCAAATAAATAAAATTTTAAAATCTGAAAAAAAAAAAAGGAAAATAGGAATGCAAAAAGACAGAACTCATAACTACTAAATGAAAATCTGCTCCACACAGGTACGAAAATATCATGAACTGGCCACATAAAAACAGTTATAAATTTTTAGTGAACTGAGAATGATCTTAATTTCAGAAGAAATCTCCTATTTCCTTTCTCAGACCACAGCAGCTTTCCTTCTTTTACTTTCAACTTTACTCTTTAAACTCAGCTCTCCAACTCAAAGTTGTGCTCAATCATTACCTTCCTGATGTCCTCAAGGATTTCTCATGTATTCTAGATTCCTGGTTATCACATGATGTCTTATTTCATAATCTCTTGCCATGGCTCCTCTGGGGTTATTTACTGCCTGGAAAGCTACATGAGATCAGCAGCCCTGCTCTGAGGCCCATGATTGGGCCACCTCTCACCAACAGCGCCCCTTACCCCCTTTGGGTTCCACTGTGTTTGCCAGACCCACTACCTCTAGAGGGCACCACAGTCATTGCCTAACGCCACCAACCTCATCAGGCACCTTGCCCCTGCAGAGCACCACCATGCCAGTCAGGGTCTCTATCACCAACACCCCAAGGATCTACACTGTGCACTGTCGCCTGTGGCTGGTACTGCTGAGATGCCCTAGTAACTGTGCTCTGGAGTCAGCCATACACGACAGGCTGCTGTGCTTTCATTGCACTGAGTCACATGGGTATGAGCTCAAAACTGCTTATGCCCTGGTTTTTGAAGAGATTCGATGAAATGGCTTATCTTGTTTAAACCCAGAGCTTCCCCACCCCACCCCCCTTTCCAGGATGCACTCACATTCACTGAAAGCTGGGCTCAGGTCAAAACTAAGGGAAATAATATACAGGCATATCTTGTTTTATTGCACTCCGCTTTACTGTGTTCACGGATACTGCATTTTTTACAAATTAAAGGTATGTGGGAACCCTGTATTGAGCAAATCTGTCAGCACCATTTCTTTTTTACTGAAGTATAGTTGACCCACAATGTTACATTAATTTCAGGCATACATCATAGCGATTGCACAAGTCTCTACATTACCATGCTCACCACGAGGGTAAGCTACCATCTATCACATCAACACCATTTTTCCAACACTGCTCACTTTGTGTCTCTGTGTCACATTTTGGTAATCTTCATAAGATTTCGAACATTTTCATTATTATTTTATTTGCAATCTCAAGATAAAGCTCTCATGAATAAGGAGTTGCTTCTTACAGATGAGCAAGAAAGAGGTTTCTTGAAATGGAATATAGTCCTGGTGAAGATATTGTGAGGATTATTGAAATGACAACAAAGGATTTAGATTATTACATAAACCTAGTTAATAAATCAGTGCAGAGTTTAGAGGATTAATTCCGATTTTGAAAAAAGCTCTACTGTAGGTAAAATGACATCAGACAGCATCACATGCTACAGAGAAATCGTTCGTCAGAGAAGGAGTTAATCACAGCAAACTTTATTGTCATCTTATTTTAAGAAATTACCACAGCCATCCCAACTCCCAGCAACCACCACCCTAATCAGTCAGCAGCCATCAACCTGGAGGCAGTCCTTTCACCAGAAAAAGATTACAACTCACTGAAAGCTCAGATGATGGTTAGCATTTTTTAGCAGTAAAGTATTTATTAATTAAGATATATACATTGTTTTTAAAGATACATGGTATTGCACACTTAATAGTCTACAGTACAGGGTAAATATAACTTTTCTATGCACTGAGAAACCAAAAAAATTATTTGGCTTGCTTTAGTCTGTGGTATTTGCTTTATTACAGTGATCTGGAACCAAACCCCCAATGTCTTGTGTCCCACTGCTTCACTGGCTAGGTAATTGAACTAATCATGTCTGCTTAGCTTCCTGTTCCCTTAGAATGAGTCTTTCCCCAAAATCCTTGGCTCCTCCTAAAGGACCCACCCCTCCCATCCCTCAGTACATGTCCAAATTTTTTCAGTGGGGCATGAAACTAAGTTTAAACAGAACCCACAGAACAGAGATTAGAATTTGATCACAAATAGTGGTTACACGTGTTCCTGTAGATTTGTTAATGTCAGCATTGAAGAATAAAAAACAAGCTATCACAGATCATTTGCTACTGCCTTATAGAATTTATTTTACTTAATTGGACTTTAGCCCTTTCCCATTACCTTCTACCCAAGGGTGTTGTAGGAACCAGCAAAAAGAAATGTGATATTGTAAGAACACTGTAAGGGTACCATTTGCTGCTTCACATGGTGTCTCCTAGTTTTTTTCTGAAATTATTTTACATTATGAATTTTACCACTAATCTTATCTTCCTCCTTCCTTTGGTTGCCCAGTGTAGAGTCAGATGTGTAGCCCACCTGGTAGTGGCTTGAATTGTGTCCCTCTAGAAAACAGGTTCAAGTCTCAACATATGGTGCCTATGAACCATATGTTCCTTATTTGGAAATAGGGTCTTTGCAGATGTAGTTAAGACGGAGTCATACTGGATTTGGGTGGGCCTTAGAGCCAATGGCTGGTATCTTTATAAAAAAAGAGGACACGGGGCGCCTGGGTGGCTCAGTTGGTTGGGTGACATCCTTCGGGTCATGATCCCCGGAGTCCCAGAATTGAGTCCCGCATCGGGCTGCTAGCTCCATGGGGAGTCTGCTTCTCCCTCTGACCTTCTCCCCTCTTGTGCTCTCTCTCACTCTCTCTCTCAAATAAATAAAATCTTTTAAAAAAAAAAAAAGAAAGAAAGAAAGAAAGGAAAGAGGACACAGAGATTCAGAGGAGACACAAAGGGAAGAAGGTCATGTGAAGATGGAGGCACAGACTGATATAATGCTGCTCCAAGCCAAGGAATGCCGAGGATTTCTGGGAACCATTAGAAGCTAGGAAGAGGCAAAGAAGGATTTTTCCCTAAGGCCTTCTTACGAAGCATGTCCTGCTGACACCTTGATTTCAGACTTTTAGCCTCCAGAACTTGGAGAAAAGAAAGTTCTGTTGTTGAAAGCCCCCCAGTTTGTGGTAATTTGTTATGACAGCCCTAGGAATCTACTACATAACTTACAAGTGCATAGAACCGGCTGGTCAGTATTGCTCCTCCCTAATTTAACCCCTTATATTTCTGTTGTCCCAGTTTTCTCAGTTATTTGTTTGTATCTTCAATAGAGTCGCCTCTGATTCTTTCCTCTCTCTTCTACCCCCATTCCCCTTTTTATTCTACCCCCTTTTCCTCTAACTTTGTTTCTGCCCTTTTTATTTTCCTCCTTTTTCCTATAATTCTTTCAGTGGGTTATCTTGTATTTCTATTCTGATTAAAATCTATTTTCTGGTTTTCTTGCCTATGGTTCTTCTTCCTTGGAGAAGGAATATATACCTTCCCACATTGCTGAACTCAAGATGTGACCACATGATCTGCTTTGGTGGATCAAATGTAGTCGGAAGTGATGTGTATCACACTTAGGCAAAACTTTAAAACTAAGCATAGTTGGCCATATTTCTCTTCCTTCGGCCATGGGAACTGGTTGGACAGCCTGGATCCCAGAATGGAGACAAGGAATAGCACAATTACAGTAGACCTACAGTAAACATGTAGCATGAATAAAAAATAAACATTTGTTGTAAGTCCCTAATGTTTGGGAGATATTTGTTATGATGACTTAACCTGTCTTGATAGATACAGGTTTTTTTAAAGATTTTATTTATTTGACAGAGAGAGAGAGATCACAAGTAAGCAGAGAGGCAGGCAGAGAGAGAGGCTGAAAAAGCTCCCCGGTGAGCAAAGACCTCGATGAGGGACTCGATCCCAGGACCCTGAGTTCATGACCCTAGCTGAAGGCAGACGCTTAACCCACTGAGCCACCCAGGTGCCTGAAAGATTTTATTTTTGAGTAATCTCTCCACCCAATGTCGGGCTTAAATTCACAACCCCAAGATCAAGTGTTGCTTGCTCCACTGACCAAGCCAGACAGACACCCATAACTAAATACAGTATTTTATGTTAATTTCTTCCTCTTCTTCCTAACCTTCAGTAGGAAAACCTTTCAGAGCTCCCTTTTACCTAATGAATAAAAGCTAAACTACTTAGACTGACATAAAATCTACCTGACTCTAACCAGTTTTTCTCCTTTTATTTATTTATTTTTTTGCTTTGAAAGCTATTACTAGAAAAAGAGCAGTTAATCACATTAGCTACATTATATTTAGCAGAATATTATGCATATTTTGCCACTCTCTTATTAATGGTTTCTGTAAGTCAAGCCCTGCTTAAGACCAACTAGAAAGTATGACTAAGCCACAGAAGAGCCAGCCTAGGAAAGGATGGCTAGAGTAAAGTCCTGCAGGAACTTGTGGTCAGAAATTGACCCAGTAGGTTGATGACAAAAACAGAGATGAAAGATCTGAAATCAGGGCCAGAATATGTTGGTAGTGCTCGAAGGTGGGAGAGATTGCACAAATAGAAGTCAGTAGCTAAGCCAGAACTGAGAAATGAGTGTGGGTCCCAGGAGTAAGACCCACAGGGAATTAAATATCAAGGTATGAAAGATGATGGGGTGTTATGAACTGAATTGTATTCCACCCACCCCACCCCCGCAAAGTCACATGTTGAAGCCCTAACACCTAATGTAACTGAATTTGGAGACAGAGCCTTTAAAGAGGTAATTCGAGTCAGATGAGGTCATAAGGGTGGAGCTATCACCCAGTATGACTGGTGTTCTTTTAAGAAAGGGAAGAGACACCAGGAATGTGCGAGCATAGAGAAAAGTCCATGTGAGGACGTAGGGAGAAGATAGCCACCTATAAGCCAAAGAGAGAAGCCTCAGGAGAAACCAATCCAGCTAGCACCTTGGTCTTGAACTTTCAGCCTCCAGAACTATGAGAAAATAAATTTCTATTAAGTAAGTAAGCCATCTATTCTGTGGTGGTTTGTTATGATAGTCCTAGCAAACTAATACATGGCATTGCATGGAGGAAGGTCCTACAGGCCAAGCCCTGGACAAGATAATGATCAAAACTCTGCTCTCACCACAACTTTCCTTCATCCATAGCCACTTCCTACCTGGAGCTCTCCACTACTCCAAAGGAATCACGCCCCTTCTGAAAACGAGTTATGTCTTGTGTCTTAGACTCCTAGGCGGGAACTACAATATTTCTCTTGTACCACCCAGAGATTTGTGCTATGTATATCACAAAGACTTATTCAGTGCTTAAGGGTTGATTCATATGTTCTCTGTGTTTCCTAAATCAGAGGTCCATAACTTCATGGGAGCCCTGAGAAAGGGGGTAATTCATAGATGGAATTTAGAAGCTGGCCCACAGCTTTTGTCAGGTTCTCAAAAGAAATCCTAGTCCTCGAGGGTTAAAAAAAGAAAAATACTTCAACTCTGATACTGGCTTTCATTAGACCCTTTTGACCAATGCCAATGTTATGTGGATCAGTTCCTATGCAGTAATGTAATCACTTGATTTGTCAAAGTTCTCCAATCACATTTACACATTGGATAAGTTTCTAAATCTAATCTCCAGCTCCATCTGTTAAGTGGGTATTATAGGTTTATTGTCCTCAGCATCATGAGCTGTAACTATTTTAGAAATGACAGCCTTAGAAACAATAAGAGTTTGGATATCTGCCCATGAACTTTCCCAAAGTAAAGCCATACTTAAAAGACATTGTAGGGGGGGTCTGGGTGGCTCAGTCAGTTAAGCATCTGCCTTAGACTCAGGTCATGATCCCAGGGTCCTGGGGTCGAGTCCCATGTTGGGCTCCTTGCTGCAAGGGGAGTCTGCTTCTCCCTCTGCCCCTCTTCCCGCTAGTTCTTTTAATCTCTCTCTCTCGCTCTCAAATAAATAAATAAATAATCTTTTTTTTAAAAAAGACATTGTAGATTCAAGGTTTTTTTATTTTAAAAAAATCAGTTTTCTAGTTACAAGAAATATAGTGGATCTTTTTAATCATTTTATAGATGAATAAGATCTAGAGGAAAACCTCTAACAGAATCCAAATTCCCAAGCTTTGCCACCTACAAATGAA
The DNA here is from genome assembly GCF_964662115.1 of Mustela nivalis. Taxonomy (NCBI): domain Eukaryota; kingdom Metazoa; phylum Chordata; class Mammalia; order Carnivora; family Mustelidae; genus Mustela; species Mustela nivalis. The sequence goes on from NC_139023.1 coordinate 118,285,377, forward strand.
CTCTGTAGCTACATAATTACATTTAAGAGATAAGTCACATATTTTCACTTAAGATATAAATCCAGTTTGCTTTACCCAAGTTATTTCTGTGTTAATGTACCTTTCTATAAGAAATTTCACTTTGATCATTTCATAAAGATATAAAAAATCAATGTTAGTATTAGAATATTTTTATTGATCAAGTCTTTTTTCCATAGTCCTGCAGCTACAACTTTCTCCACATTGTCATTGGATTAATGTAATTACCTGAAATCAGTCTCATCAAGCTATCTCAAATAAATGGGGAATGTGGTTAGAATACAAAGTCAATTTTTCAGGTCCCAGAGAAAATTTCCATAGCCAAACCAAGCAAAATCTTCAGAAATGCTTGTGCTGCATATCCTGCAATAGTACCACTATTCCCGTGGACCTCAGGAGATGCCAGAAAAAAATGGTGCCTGTGTCTCCTACACTTCGCAGACCCCGATGTACACGGAGGCAGAGGAGAAGCAAAGTCAAACACAGCCCACTCCTTTGAACCTGCCTCTGAGGAGGTGGCTCACACCCTAGACCTTGGCTAAGGAAAAACATCCCATTGTCTGAGGCAAAAGGACATCACGTCATTTCATCCTGTGCCTGCAAAGGCCGTTCAGAACAAGTAATCCTGATTGTAGAGACGTGAGACAGTTCCCAGCTGCACTGTGACTTGTTTTCGGTTCCTAGGCAAATTGCCCAGTTTCCTCTGCTTCCAAATTTCCCCAACTGCAAAATAGAGATAATTACTGTTACCTTTCTCTTGCGGAGTTCTGACAAAGAAAGAGGGCAAATGTCTCTGAAGTGGTTGGAAACAATTGTCTAAGGACAGACTTGTCTAGAACTATAGGTGGGGTTTTTGTTTATTTTTGTTGTTGCTATTTTGCTTTTGGCCCGACTTTGGCATTAAGTGTAGAGAAATCTAAATTATAACCAATCATGGGATGTCAGTGGAGCGCTTAGAGTCAACGGAGTGCTTAGAGTCAACTAAACGCGTGCCAGGCAGAAGGAGCACATCCCTACCCTCGAGGAACTCACAGCTCGCTCACAAGGAGGTATTTTATGCCTGGAGGTTGGCTAATGCAAGCACAACAATTGGCCAAGGTCGCTTGGGTTGGAATCCTACTCTATAACTCACGAGCCGGAGACCTGGAAAAATCACTCAGCTGTATTAAACCTTGGTTTCCTCGCGCAAACCACAGTAGCCACCATTTGAATGTCTGCTGGGTGGCAGGAGGTATTCTTGGCACTTGCGTTGACTTGAAACTCAGAGATAGAGATGATTATCATCCCAGTATTTGTACCCCCATCTTACAGATAAGGATACTGAAGCTTAGAAAGGTTACATAATTTGTCCCAGCTCATACATTTAGGGAGTGGGTAAGCCAGGATACAAACCCAAGCTGCATGGCCTCAAAGCATGCAGACCTTACCAGTTTTTTTTTAAGATTTTATTTATTTATTTGACAGACAGAGATCACAAATAGGCAGACAGGCAGGCAGAGAGAGAGGAAGAAGCAGGCCCCCTGCCAAGCAGAGAGCCCGATGCGGGGCTCTATCCCAGGACCATGGGATCATAACCCGAGCCGAAGGCAGAGGCTTTAACCCACTGAGCCACCCAGGTACCGCAGACCTTACCATTTAAACAGCACTACCCCAAAATGGGATCACAGTTCGACTGGCCTCAGTCGATCCTTAAGAGGATCAACTGAAATCATGCATAAAAAAACTGGTAGCACAGTGTCTGACACGTAATAAATGTAGCAGTAGAACAGAATAGACGCCTATGTAAATAACCCTAAAGCCAAATCAAAAATAAATGGGTAGGGGAGCCTGGGTGGCTCAGTGGGTTAAAGCCTCTGCCTTCGGCTCAGGTCATGATCCCAGGTCCTGGGATCAAGCCCCACATTGGGCCCTCTGCTCGGCAGAGAGCCTGCTTCCTCCTCTCTCTCTGCCTGCCTTCTCTGTCTACTTGTGATCTCTCTCTGTCAAATAAATTTTCTATTTCATGAGAAAACTTCTTCTCCTAAACCAGTCCTTGTACAGAGGGTTTTAGTAAAGAGTCGTGTTGGGGGAATAATGATGCATGAACTGCACCATTTCTGAACTGGCATCCAAGTGATGTATAATATGAATAAGTGATGCTTCATCTATCCAGAAGTTTCTGAAGGTCGTTTAAAGAAAACGGAAAGTATCTGAGGTGTCCCGTTTCTATTAAAACTGAGACTGTATTCGTGAGAACAGTTTCCAATTAAGCAGTGTAAAAACGCATCTGCTGTAATTATTCTTCTCCCCTTCCCTTACCCCCACCCCCCAATTTCCTTTAAGAAGAAATAACAGCAGAGTTTCTTTTCAAAGTCTTAAAATAAAAATCCCCAAAAAAGGGATCCTGCTTGCTTTTTAGAGTTGTTTGAAAAAGGAAAAAAAATGCATAAAGAGCCACGTGCTTCTGTTCTGGCCAAGTTATTAGCCTCTGAGAACAAGAGCTAGAGGAGAGGACTGTTAACCCCCTCGTCTCAGGCGGGATGAGCTCGTTCCCGGTTGGCTTGCACAGGCTGGAAAGCTCCTCGCGCCCTCCGAGAGGCCAGCCTGCCGGAGAACTGCAGGAATCTGCAACAAAAACGGTGACAGCCTGAAACACACCCGCTGCCAACCTCCACATTTGTCTGTCACCTCAGACCCCAACTAGTTGACAGAGCAGCAGAATTTCAACTCCAGCAGGCTCAGTGTGCTTCTGGGAAGAGAAGCAGAGCTAACGAGAGAAGAGATTTTTTAAAGAGTTTGGCTATTTATCGAACTTTTACTTCCTGGCTGTGTGCAAAGAGGAGATTCAAGTCCAATTTTACATCAAGGCTCTGGGTCCAGTCACATCCCTGAAGGTAAATTTTTATAAGTTTACTGTATCATCTCATTACATTTGTTGTACTAATTTGTATGATCTGATGAAGATGTCTAAAATTTTTTTCCTAGTACAAAGCCATTTATTTACCAAAAAAAACACAAAAATCCTTTTGTGTGATTTACAGAAAAGCTAAATAGGCAAGTTTAACTCTCATATTCATGTTTCCTTTTCTTCTCCAAGATTAAATAGTAAATTGTAATAAATGATGGTTTTTAATGTCGCCCACAAACACAAATGTAGAACCATTGCTGGTCACATTAGCAATTAGATCTTGATGACGTCTGAATCTGGGAATGGGTTTTGTAGAAATATTTTGCTAAATATATTAAATAAATAAGGGATGTGGTTTCTTTTAAACTTTCAAATCAAAGCGTTTTCCATGTTTAAATTACCTGAAATTATTTCATCACCATTGTTGTCCTAGTCTGTACCTAACAGCAATGTAGAAATGGAACATTTTCCTTTTCCAAAAGGTAGGAAAATCCCTATCCTACTATGATCTTTGATTATTTTGTAATTATTATGACTATTATTCATTTCTTAACTCCCTTTTATACTTTTACGACTAATTATCTCTTGTCTCCTTCTACCATTTTTTAAAGATGCGCACACATAAAATTTTTCTAATTCGTAATGATGTCTTATTTGGGGAGGGAGAGGGGAGAGAGGGGAGCCGAAGAGCTAAGGAGATTCTGGTAACTCCTCTAGCGTGAGGTACTGTCATTTCTGGCTCTGTTGAAATGAAAAGCAATAATGCAAGTCACGCTCACTCATTCTCCCAGGTATTAGAGTCCCCCTGCAGGAGAAAACCATGCTTTCAACTGCAGATTGAGGCTGCTGATACTCTAACCAAGAGGTACTGCAGAAAGAGTATCTCTTTTGCACTGCCTTTAATCTGCAAAGAGGTTAAGTATGTCACCTTGGCATTGTATCTGAGCTTTCTTCTGGCCCACAGCCTAAGTACACGGAATAGAAATGTTCACTCAGTCCAACTCAGCAGAAATCTTTTTTTTTTTTTTTTTAATTCTCCCCTTTCTCTTGGATGCCAACTTTTTTTCAGTTCAGAGCTTATTCACCTAAACTTTGATGGTAATGACTACTGTTAACGTTGACTATTAAAAAAAAAAAAAAAAAGACAGTCTCCTTAGGAAAGACTTAAGTTTATATTTCTGTTCATTCAACAAGACCTAGCGAAGCAGAGCAGTCTATTTCATCCACTTATTGTCCAGTCAACCAAAAGAATACGTACATGTTATTAATGAATCTTGCCCTTTTCTTTCTTTTATGGAATGTCTGTACAGCCACTCAGCAGTTACTGAGGCTTCTTTTTCAGGTCTGTTGGGATTCAGTTCCCAGTCTTCCTCATGTGCAGCTCCACTTATCAACTACATAAAAAAACAGTGATGATGGAAATGAAGGGCGATGTTTCTAGAAAATGCCGAACACTATTCATTTCATTTCCTCTTGACAGCTTGTCATTTTTATTCCATTAATTTGTAACAGTACACAAGCATGGCTATTCAAGTTTAGCACAATTTCCAAAATGTGTTAGGAATCATTTTCCACCAAAAAGAACAAAAACGACTACAGTTTTCCCTCCACATATCTTTCTGGAACAACCTTCAGTGAAGGAGAAAGGGGCCTCTTAAACCAAGAGGAACTTCCGCAGTTGGCCTGCCAGTCTAAGAGATGCCTGGCGAAGCTGGGGTGTCTGGCTCATACAGGCCCACCGGGCATCTTCCACCAAAGGCTCAGCTTGCAGTGGTAGTACCAGCGGGGGCCAGCCTGGGTTTTGTCTTAGGCACCAAAAGATGGACAGAATTCTGGGGAACAGAGTGTGTGGTCTTGACTGATTGTAGGGACATGGTTTAATAAAGCAAGTCAGATCGGGGCTCTGGAAACAGACAGACCTGGTTTCCATCTGGGCTTTGCTAGGCCCTGTGACTTCGGGCAAATGAATCTTTGAGCCTCAGGCTTCTCATTTGTGGAAATTAGGGTCATAAAATTAGTTGCCACCTCAGAGATCTGTGGTGACATCAAGTCAAGAAAACAGCTATGCCTGGTGCAATATGAAGTAATCAATCAGTCATAGCTAATAAGAACACACTACCCTATCTATATGTCCCGAAGAGAACTCTGTAAGGAGGGAATTTACTGTAGGTTTTCCCTCAAAGTCTTTTACTGACTCATCTATAAAGCAAGTAGCAATAATAATACCCACAAATAATACCCACATATTCTTGTTGTGGGAATTAAATGAGGTATTTTTTAAATACTAAGTACAGCACCTGACAGAAGGGCATGCCAGGAGAAAGTGTTCAATTAGGCCCTTGAAGTGATTTTTCTGCTAACAAAATGGGGGATCAGGGAGGAAATATTCTTTGAATTCTCTTTCTTTACCCAAAGTAATACAAAAATAAATCTGACTCTGTTGTACTCCCCTGGCGTGGAGGGGCTCGATGTGAAGTATTTATTACCGTCTTTTACTCCTTCATCAATTAGTTGCTTCTTAATGGCCAGTCAAACGAAACCAAAGGGAGTTTTCTGTTTCAGAGTGCCATTAAGAGAGAGAGAGACGAAATGCTGCTTTGCAGTCAATTCTGTTTTGTTGGCCTAGTTGGACAGGGGAGAAGGCCCCCAATATTTCTCCTTTCTTATTTTTTCTAAAGGCGAGAATAGGGGTTTGGGCATGTCCTGGGGATATTTTTTCCCCTTTCTAACTGAAATTCAAACGAAAGGGTTTGGGTTTTGTTTTTTGTTATTGTAAACCTCTCCCCTATGCTCCTCGCATTGAAATGTCAGCTGCTTTTTCTGGCTACATGTAGCAGGAGCAGCCTGTCGTCATAGCAATGAAAGGGTATAGAGAGACTCGAGTTTCATGACCCAGTCTGTGAAATAACTCTTAGTCGGCTCTAAAATCCTTCTTTAGAAAAGAAGTCTCCAGTCCTGGCTTGTTTCCTTCCTATTATGCAACCCACTTATGTACACCAATTGCAGGAGCTAAACGTTTCCTTTAGAGAGTCAATGAATCGATGCTAAGAAAATGAACAAGAAAGCTAGCGAAACAGTGACCAGTTTCCTCGGGAGTGCAGGGGGGAAAACAAATGGGAAGGCAAAGGAAGAAAGAAATAACCTCCCTTCGTAGCACACACTGCACAGCCAGAATAAATCCATTTTCCTGGTTCCCACTGGCTCCTCCCATCTTCACGACACACCACAGCAGAATGGTTATCCGGGAGAATCCTGGGGCAGCCTGCCTGGGCTCACGCCTGGCACTGTAGTCTTCTATGTCCTTGCCTCTGTCTTCTCATCCGTAAAACAAAGCTAATAAGAGTCATAAAACTGTTGTGGGAATCGAATGAGGTTGTGTGTGTAAGGCTCTTATTCCAGGGCTTGACCAGTGGTCAAGGTTGACTATTGGGCTTCCAGGCTTCAATTTCCCCTGTTTGTTAAATGAGCATAACAGCAATTCCTAAGACTGCTGAAGGATTAACTGAAAGCATGGGTGTAAGTGCTCAGTAAGTCGTCGTTCTTTTAATACTTTTCATCGCTGTGTCTAACTCTGAGAGCAATAGTTTTTTTCCAACTCGGAATTTCCCAATGAGTAACTGTAATGAGCGCAGGCCTCAGAATTATCATCATATAAATGTGAACCACTGAATGCCCGAAGAGGAAAAAAAAAGAAAGAAGGGTTCTTACATTTATAAAGAATAAAGAAAATTCTCATTTTGAGTAGCAGTAGAATAAAAGGTTATTAAAATATCTTAGCTTTTATTAGGATGCTTTATATTAAAATTTCTGTTTTAGTTTCTCCAGTGTTGTCCATGCCACGCAATTATGTAAACAAGTAATCTTTTGTCTCAAACAATTCCTGTATTCAATGTTCCGTACCACGAGAAATGCCAGAGGAGCTGCAGGAGTGAGTAGAGAGAGAGGCTGTGCTCTGGTGGCTCTTACTGTGTAGGTAGGGAGACTGTCATTCAACAAATCATCACATTAATCAAAAGTGCTTATGCCCAAGTGCTTGTGCACAAGGTGACCTCAAATACAAAGCCATCTTTATTTTTCTAATGAAAAGATCCTCAGCCAAAGGCCTAAATGCACGAAGGATCTAAATGCGCAAATGGAGAGCATGTTGTAATGTATACTTAAGATGCCTAAGATGTACTCACTGAACCCACACTGTAATTTTCTAATACAGACTAGTGCATCATCAGTTTTCTGCAAGTCGTTTATAACACACTTCTCAAAAATCTGCCAATGCTGCAAATTGGATCCCCAAGCATGAATTCTTTCTATGGTAATGGTCTCTATGTATTAATTACTTTATTGCTTTTCCCAGCCCTCTTTCAAGTGTTGTTGGAAAGATCTTAGGGTTCGAAGCCAAGGGCCAAGAAAGAATTCTTGAGACATCTTCAGTGCAAAAAGCTGGTTTTATTAAAGCACGGGGACAGGACCTTGGGCAGAAAGAGCTGCAGTGGGGTCATGACTAGTGGCTGATTATTATATACTTTCAGGTTGGGAGGGGCTTAGGGATAACACAAGCCTCCAAGGTATTTTGAAAACAAGGTTTCCAGGACCTTGAGGGGGCCAGCTATTATTAGGAAAAGGTCATTTATTACTGTTTAGTAAAAACAAAGTCTCAGTCATGAGACCCTTCAGATGCATATCGGTGGGTCCATATGCTTTGAGTATGATTGCCAACATGTATCTTGAAGAGGAGAGATAAAGGAAGTTTCCAAAGGAATTTTTATATGGTAAAGTAGACTTACAGGATCCTGGGGTGGGGGGGGGGGGTCAGGCTAAGATTGCCTTTTGTCCTTACCTAAGTGTTATATTAAGGCAGTTGAGTTCCTATAGCAATGTCACTCTGCCTGTTTCAAGGACTTGTCAATGGGCTGTAAGAAGTAAAGAAATTTAATTTCTCTTTTGCCTTTGTTTCCCACATCAGAAGGACTTATTTGAAACCACTTGAGTCTGTAAGGTGTGGTTTTCTAAAACTGCAGTTCTAACACTTGCAATAATGAAATCATACCTCAAGAATAATTACCACATCTGCTTGAAATACCTTTATCTCCTTTTTTTATTGTGAAGATGACCGCCTTAAGCATGACAAAAATAAGCATTGCTTGAGATCATTTCAGGCTGTTTTCCTGAAATGGTACTTTGCTGTTCAAAATGAAGTCATTGAGACAGGGGTCTTTAATGTGAGAGATCTCAGAAGCATTAGAATATTAGGCAAATCCCTCCTTTTCATAACATAATTCTGGGGGTGAAAAATTAACAGTATATTTGAATATGATATATATATATATATTATATGCTGGGGCACCTGAGGGGCTCAGTGGGTTAAGCCTCTGCCTTTGGCTCAGGTCATGATCCTGGAGTCCTGGGATCGAGCCCCACATGGGGCTCTCTGCCCAGCAGGGATCCTGCTTCCCCCTCTCTCTCTGCCTGCCTCTTGCCTACTTGTGTTCTCTCTATATATACATAAATAAATAAAATCTTTTTTTTTTTATAAAATCTTTTTAAAAAAAAAAAATTATGTGCTGAAATAAGTGTTAAGAGGACAAAGCACCTTCGTTCTAAGAAAGTATGTAAGCAGCCTGACCCCTGCAGAAGGTCAGTGATGGCTTTCCCTGATCTAAAGCTAAATGGGTGTTACTCTCTGGTGTCTCTGTGTGTGTGCTTGTATGCCCCTCTATGTGTGTGTGTTGGGTGGTGGTGTTGGGATGAGTGGGAGCTGGCAAGAGAATTCTGTGATACCTTGGACAAAGACCCTGTAGCAAGGAGGATCATGGGCTATTTGAGGAACAGAGAGAAGGCCAGCTCCTGTGAGAGCAAAGAGCAGAACGATGGGAAATGCAAATCCTAAGCAACTCTCCTCATGATGCCCTCTTCCCTGAGCACTAAATGTTTTTCCCCCTGCTTGATTCATGTTTAATGCGTGTCTTTACCATCTCTGTCAAATTCTGCTTAGACTCAATGCCCCAACTGGCATTAACCATGTTTAACCCTCACTTGGCCCCACACGGTAGTAGGTTGGGTTAGGAAGAATGACAGCCAGTTGAAAGTCAGAGCTCCAGAAAATCTGTATCATTCACAGGGCTGGGACACCTTGATGCAGACGGTGACTCAGCAGAGAACTCAAAATAGAAGAGAATCTTTTTTTTTAATCCTCCAGATAACTGTAACGTCAAGCTACAGAGCTCTCCCAAGAGACTCATTAATACCTTAAAAGCCCTGAAACATCAGCGTTAACTCTGGATCAGGTAACCATATGCAATGACTGAAGGGTAACTGAAGGGTAACTGAAGGGTGACTGAAGGGTTTCCTCTCTAATAACAAAGCCTTTGACTATCTTATAAAGACTGAGTGAAGGAAAGGGGTCCATTTGAGTTTGATTATGAAATACCTAGGATAATCATTTTGTTTACTACATTTCCCTGAAAGGAAATTCTTCTATGTTTTTTTTTTTAATTATTTTATTTATTTGACACAGAGAGAGAGATCACAAGTAGGCAGAGAGAGAGGGGGGAGGAAGCAGGCTCCCTGCAGAGCAGAGAGCCGGACTCGGGGCTCGATCCCAGGACCCTGGGATCGATCCCAGGACCCTGGGATCATGACTTGAGCCGAAGGCAGAGGCTTTAACCCACTGAGCCACCCAGGCGCCCCTTCCATAGTTTTAATAATTACTAAAAATAGCAGCCTACAGTTTTCCTCTGACATAAGTGAATTCAGCAGAAGATCTACCTGGCCTTATCTAGAAGCACGGATGTACATGGTCTAAGAAACAACATGCCAAGCGTAAGAAGAAAAACAAAATAGAGAAAACAGTCAAAGCAAACCTTTCTTTTTTCTAGGGTATATATGATGTGTCTTTCTCAGTTTGTTGGACTTTAGACAAGGTAAGATGAACAGATCAATAGTCATAATCTGCCTTGAAAACCAGTAATGCTGAAGGAAGGTTTTTTTAGTTTCCTTGGCCTAGGGTAAGGGGAAGGACCTGTAAGTTTGGCTGAAGCTGCCTGTGAAGGAATCAACATCCTGGGGGAGAAGGGGCAGCTCAGCTGCCTGGGGATTTCCAGGCAACATGAGGGAAATTCACTTCAAACAGTTAACTACCGGCACTAAAATTTCTAAGGAGTTATTTACATGGTCAGCAGAAGAGATAGAAAAGAGTAGATTCCAACCCTGTTCCTCCCTTAGAGGAATGGATAACTATGTACCCGTTCCTAGTGCAGTGGTCAGACAGATTGTTACTGCTTAAGAGAAAATAAAAGAGAAGGGAGATAAAGAGAGAGAAGAGGTATATAGTGACACAAGGAGTACCCAGTGGAGAGAGATGGTTCAAACAGGTAGATTTAAGCCACAAGAGAACATACAGAACTTCAAAAATACAATTTATCTTTTTAAGTTTTTTTAAGTTTTAATTTAAATTAAATTAAATTTTAATTTAATTAGTGTATCAAATGAATCAATTGAACGAATGTCCTACCAAACTATAGAAACTGAAACTGAAATACAAAAGTCTACTCTGACCCAATCTTATTCTAATTTAAACCTCTAGAAAAGATCCTAGAAACTGAAATGCAACCAGTCACAAATAAGAACCCAAAATGAATCAGAGGACCCAGAATACATTCTGTTGGTTTGTGTAAGTTCACTCCTAAATCTAGATGGAGAGTGACATTCTAGGGAGTACCAAACTTTAGGCTCCCTTCCCTTCTCCAAGAGACAGAAATTTCTGGAATCAGGAGCTAGAGAGACCAAGAGTCGGAGAGTTCCATTCAGAAGTATTTCCTAACAAAGCAGCATTCCAAGCCATATTTAGCTGTCACATGCACTGCTTTCCACCCTCCATCTAAAGGACCAGGCATTGGTCGTAGAGGCCAGAGCTGACATAGCTCCATCAATCTGGGGTGGCTGACACACCCATGACCTATTTTGCTGTGCCTTTCAGTCCAGTCCCTTTGGGCTCAGCTGGGCTACCTTCCCAGCCAGAGGAAAGGATACCCAGGGCCCTTTCCTTGTTTTTCCAGCGACAGAGCTTGTAGACCTGCTGAGAAATCTAATTACAACCTCCTTTCATGCTAAAATCCAATTACAACCTCTCCCAGGGTGAAAGCCAATCCTTTTGATATAAGAGGAAGCCAAACAAAGAGGCTTCAAGCTGGGGGTGTGCCTGTGTTCTGCCTTCTCTTAGGCAACTGTTTAGAAAGGTTGCAGTGACCTTCTTTTGCCTTGAGTAGGAATGGTGGTCATAATCTATCACGACTCCCATACTCATAAAAAGGAAAAATATTTTTATATCTGATGCTGGAGTTTCTCAGGATTTTCTCAAGCATCCATAAGTTGGGCAAAGCAAATTGTGAGCCACTCTGCACACACACATTTTTGATTCAGCAAAATGACTTTTTTAATTGAATTTGGAATATGTTAAGCAAGAAAAAAGTGAGTTATAAAACCCAGTATCCTTCTATAATCTGTTCCTGATATCTTCAGTGTCCTGTGCCGCCCTTTCAGGTACCTGTTCACTTGTGGATAATGAGAAACTGCAGTGCTGCTGGAATAAGGGTCATCCCAAATTCTGAACCCTAAATAAGATAAACAGAGACGGTTCTCAAAATAGTCATTTGCGGGAATACATATTTTCCAAATACCTGGTTGGCATAAGTCTATAATTGCTGAAACAATAAAAATTTTAACCAAGTTCTAATCAAGTATCTATCACTACTACAAATCACTGTAGTCATAGAATATGTATAAAATCTAGATTTGCAGCTTACCCCCCAAAAATGGGCAAAATTTTTAGAAAGAGCATCCAGTTATCTATTAGGTTTTTCATTAGATATGAGTGGAGCAATGGGGTTTTTTTAATAAGATAAAATTACTATAGGCTCGCTTAAAAGTGCCCCATCTATAAAGTTAATATAAATATATAAACAAAGATAAGATTCACCATTTAATGACTCTAAAATACCTCCAACAGGAAAACTTTTTTTTAAAGGTTTTATTTATTTATTTGACACAGAGAGATCACAAGTAGAGAGGCAGGCAGAGAGAGGGGGGAAGTAGGCTCCCCACTGAGTGGAGAACCCAATGTGGGGCTCGATCCCAGTACCCTGAGATCATGACCTGAGCCGAAGGCAGTGGCTTAACCCACTGAGCCACCCAGGTGCCCCCAGGAAAACATTTTTACTATAGTTGACTCAACTTCAGTTACCTAATCATCTAAATAATATGATAGGGAGCCAGGAGCAAGGATGACTGAGATTTACAAAAGTCAGAATAATTGATGGTGATTGTAGGTCAATGAAAACCTGTAACTAGTTTTAAGACACCATGTTTGCTCAGACCTTCATGTTCTCTTAGCTCACTGGAATCATTTTTAACTCTCAAGCCATTAGTTCAGAGGGTCCCCTCAACGCATTATTGGGAACCAAACAACTTGGAGCTAACTCTAAATCCATGCAGCATTCTGTTGGGAGTTCAGTAGACTCAAAACACGAATGCTGAACCCTCTTCTTCTTTCCCTCGCTTTCTCTTCCCTGATCCCCAATGTCAGCACATTACAGTAACCTTTGAGGACCTCATAGTGGAGCGCAGGTTAAGCTCTTCCCAGGAAACTTTTCAGCAACTTCCTAAAATATAAATAGGTAGATAATTGGAAGCTTTTGTTTTAAACTGGGAAAACTTCCTGTTTTTTTTTTTTAAGATTTTATTATTTATTTGACAGACAGAGATCACAAGTAGGCAGAGAGAGAGGAGGAAGCAGGCTCCCTGCTGAGCAGAGAGCCGGATGTGGGGCTCGATCCCTGGACCCTGGGATCATGACCTGAGCCGAAAGCAGAGGCTTTAACCCACTGAGCCACCCGGGCATCCCATAAACTGGGAAAACTTTTCATTTAAACTCCCAGTGATTTTGCGTTTAATAGTTTCTTAGATACCTATGGGGGCAAGGGAGGAGTATGGTTTTAGCTTACTGATAAAAACAGCTGATTGATGCCTCCTTATAATCTGAAAGCAATTGAAAGTGATTTCAAAAGCAAATGGTTTCTTATAGTTTGAAAAATACTGTGGATAGGAGAGCAGAAGTTTACTATAGTCTGAGCTCTGGATATGATTAACTTCTTTTCTTTTCCCACAAGGTGACAGACAATAGCCCATGCTTATTTTATGTTTGGTTCTTTGTTTTATTTTTCCCAAATCCTCGGTATTTGGATGGTGGCCAAATAAGGCCTGAGGTTGTAATCCTGGCTGGAGGTGGCTGAGTCACCTCACACTTCCTAGCATCTTGATAACAGGGCTAATATCTCTAAAGATCCATAGCATAGTTATTGATGTAGTATGTACATTTTAGTGCCATGAAGCTATTGAAAATAGTCATTGTCCAAAAAGAATTAACAGCAGACTCCCTTATATAGTGTTGCTCATCCAAAATACAACTTCATTTCAATGTGGCTAATTAGACTACTCTTTTTTTTTTTAATTTTATTTATTTATTTGACAGAGAAGAATAGCACAAGTAGGCAGAGAAGCAAGCAGAGAGGGAGGGAAGCAGACTCCCCACTGAGCAGAGAGCCTGATGCAGGCAGGGCTCGATTCCAGGACCCTGAGATCATGACCTGAGCTGAAGGCAGAGGCTTAACCCACTGAGCCACCCAGGAGCCCCTAAACTACTCTTGATTAGGCAATTTTCTACATGTTCGGACTAACTACCCCAAAACAGTGGTTTTAGAACAGATGTTTACAATGTTTAGTCAGCCTCAGTTAATGAATTTGATTTCCTTTGGCATAGGAAAGGACTACAAAATAGAGGAGGAAAGAACAGAGAGATTAATTTACTTCCTAAGGTTCCAGATTAATCCTGGTGTCCTAACATTCTGGAGATTGCATGAAAAGCAAAATGGGAGAGTACTTTAAAGTGGAAAAAAAAAAGTCGTGTTCCAATACAAAATACTCCCAGAGCTACCAGCCCATATTTCTTTCTAAAACTCTTCAATCCACCTTTCAAATCTTATGATTATATCAGCAGAACCATCTTTATTGAGTGCTAATCACATTTGAATACCGTGTAGCTTTAGATTCTTTCCAAAGATGAGGACTGCTATGTTCCATTTAAAAAGAAGAATGTGCCCCAGGTAAGGCACTACAGAGGAGGAGACACTTTCTCCTCTATCCTCTTATGTTCAGTATTTGGGGCCTGCAAATTAAACTGACAAAAGACAGGTTAACAGGAGAAAAAGATCTATCCGTATGCAACCAGGAGCTGGCTCCTTAAACAGTTAAAGTTTAAGGCTTATATAGGCTTATACTTACTTAGTAGGAGAAAGGAATGAGTGGGGGAAGGAACAGCTTCTATGAAAGGACAAAAGATTTCTTTAGGAAAGACAAATGTGTTTGTAGAACAAACTGGAGATAAGAGAGTTTGTGAAAATGTTTTATTATGTAAGTGGTTTTTCTTCTTCAGAACCATAAAACTCTCCTGGAGAGGAATTTATGGTAGGTTTACTCTTGGTCTCTCTCCCAGGAGTAGAAGCTACCCTGAAGAGGGAATTTATGGCATTTCTCATTTCTCAGAAGGTTCTGCTTTTATTCAGATAAAGGAAGTTCCAAGAAGGCTTCTTTCTGCATCTGTTGAATCTCAAATGCCCTCAGCTTAAAATAATCTTCATACCAGCTCAAGGGTTCCAAGTGGGTCCCCACAGCAACTACTAGACAGACTTGAAACAGGGCAGGCAGCACGGGGAAGCAGGAGGCAGCTTCATGGGCAGAGGATCTGAAAATATTCAAACCCGTGAATCCTAAATTTTGAATCAAGTGTTGTTTGGTCAAGGTTCCAGCAAGGACATGATAGATCCAGGCAGAAAAACTGAATTTGGGGATTTGAGAGAATGTATTAAGGGACTATTTATCAGGGGTTGATGAAGTTCTAGAATATACGTGAAGTTCGGTGGGGTGAGGTCTAGAGCCGATGACCAAGAAAGAATTCTTGAGACATTGTTGGTGCAAAATGGTGGTTTATTAAAGCTCAGGGACAGGACCCGTGGGCAGGAAGAGCTGCTGCCCTGGGGTTATGAGGGGTGGCAGGTTTGTATCATGGGGCTGGGGGATGTAAGGAAAAGGGATATTTCAACAGAACTTTCATATGCTAAAGAAGACCTACAAGATACCAGAGGCCTTGCCATTGCCAAGGTCATTTTGCCCTCTAGCAAGGTATTAACATTAAGATGGGTGGCGAGATTCCTAAAGAATGTCCCAGATGTCCCACCCAGGATTGAGGATGGGGGAAGGTTGGAGGGTGTCAGCTTTTGCTTTGTCCTCAATGGGCCTTCTGTTCCCTCATCAGTGTGAGCAGGGTATAGAGAAGCCACAGGGGTTCTGAGAACAGGCAAATAAGAACTAAGTTTGTACATACCAGGGGAGGGAGCATTTTCTAAACTTAGACAGAAAATGCTGCATAGAGAGGGTCATTGAGGGGAGCTGTGACCTTCAAGAGAGGGACATAGTCACGAGAGGGAGCTGAGAAAATGCACTCCTCCTTCCCTCACATTTCTCCTGCAGTGCACCCCACCTGCTGAACCCAACAGAAACCATCAGGCAAGAGAACCTGAAGATGTAATTCACACAGGCTCTGGGAAAGCTCAGGTTGGAGAAGGCTTGGAGAGTGAATGTAGAGTGGATCCGGAGGAGAAGATGGAAGGTTTCTAGATACTCAGTCGAGGGAAAATCTTTTCCCGGTATGGGAAAGGTAGAATTAACAGCTGTAGACCAGCTGTGTCCTCTCCTTGCTAGAATGAATCTTCTGGAGCTTCCCTTTGGAAGGCATGAATATGCCCAGGCTTTTCATCCTATTTTCAAAGAACTTCTCAAACCTCAGCCATAAGATTCATTAAGGCTGTTGTATCTGCTTCTTTCAGAGAAGGCAGTGTGTAGCGGTGCACCATTGGGAAAAGCCATTGTTCTCCCTGTTTAATGTGTTGGCCCTCACCAAGGCACATGAGAGACTTCAACCATGTGCTGAATCCTGGAGGGACTTCTGCTTGGAGTGAGTCCTTTCATTACTGGTTCTCACAAACACATCAAAGTCCACCATTGTTCCCCAGCAGATCCCAACACCATGAGAATGAGGCTACTTGGAACTGTTCTTAGGTATGATTTGCTGTTTTTCTTAATCCTGGAAGAGAACTACCCCAGTGAATAGTTCTTGGTGCATTCACAGAGCTGAAAGCACTTGAAATTCCTCTCCCAGCTAGCAGAGCTTAACAACCAATTTACTCTGTTAACAAAAGAGAGACAATTTCCATTGAATCCAAAGAGGTTTTCTATTGTCCTTGTTGAGTTTAACTAATAAGGGAAAGTCAAATAAGAATAGAGCAGAAAGCTAAGAACCTGACATTCAGGGGAAAGAAATTCCAGGGAAGTAGGGAATGAAATAAATGGGGCTGGAGTTTGGGGGTGGGTTGTAGAGAAAAGAGCTAAAGGCAAAGAAAGAATAGGAGTAATATATCTGATCATATCATGGGCTAGGCTTCGAAGGTAAATTGTCATGCCAATAACAACATGGAGCAAATCATTCAGGTATTATTAAGTCCTGCCACAGGCCTTCAGGGGTGCCATACTCAGGAGTAGATTCAGAATTTGTGAACCAGAAGTTTACTGTATGTATTGGGTCTTCTTTTTTTTTAAAGATTTTATTTATTTGAGAGAGAGACAGAGAGAGCATGAGCGAGGAGAAGGTCAGAGAGTGAAGCAGACTCCCCATGGAGCTGGGAGCCTGATGCGGGACTCGATCCCAGGACACCGGGATCATGACCTGAGCCGAAGGCAGTCGTCCAACCAACTGAGCCACCCAGGCGTCCCAGGTCTTCTTTTTTAAAATAGGAAAATCAAAATTAGGTACAAGGCCTTGTAAGGAGCACATTCAAGTGGGGAACTTTAAAGCTTAAGCTTAAGTATATGTGAAAAATGGGGGGGAGGAAAAAATAAATGTAAATATGAGAAAACCCTGCATGCACAGAGAAACAAGGAAGTAAGAGGCCAGATATCGTGATATGATTCAGCAAATAAAAATAAATATGGCCAAAATAATTTTTCACAGTACACCACTCTCAAATAGCTCCCAAAGCAAAGCATTTTTACTATGCTTGATTCAACTTCAGTAACAGAATCATCTATGTAATATGATAGGAGCCGGTGGTATCACAGCCCGAATTTTGCAAAAGTCAGAAGAATTGACCTTGTCTATATGTCAGTGAAAACCTGTAACTGGTTTTAAGACACCATGTTTGCAGGGTGCCTGGCTAGCTCACGCAATGGAGCATGTGACTCTTGATCTCAGTGTTGTGAGTTAGAGCCCCACACTGGGTGTGGGGGTAACCTAAAAATAAAATCTGTTTTTAAAAAAAAAATAAATAAATAAAGATACCATGTTTGCTTAGGCCTTCATGCTCTCTTAGCTCATTGGAATTTTTTTTTTTTAAGATTTTATTTATTTGACAGAGAGATCACATGTAGGCAGAGAGGCAGGCAGAGGGAGAGGGAGAAGCAGGCTCCCCGCTGATCAGAGAGCCCGATGCGGGGCTTGATCCCAGGATTCTGGGATCATGACCTGAGCCAAAGGCAGAGGCTTTAACCCACTGAGCCACCCAGGCGCCCCTGGAATCATTTTTAACATAGGCCATGGTAGAAACTTTCAGAAGGGCTGGCAAATGCCTGAGGGCAAGAACAGAGCACTGCCTTCATGGGTCCATCATGTATAGTTGTGAAATGAGACCCAGTGAGATTAGTGAGTGACAAGTGGTACGATCAGATGAGGAGCTCCGGGAGGAATGATGAAGAGGTGCGGAAACATAGCTGTCGCACAGTCTTGCCTAAGATAAGCCTGTGGGATCCTCTAAATATAATTAAAGTAATCCTTTAATTATTTGTTGTAGAAGAGGAAGAATGTACTAATTTCTTCCAAGCTGGAGAGAGAGAGAGAGAAATCTTTGAAAATGTCCCTGAGAAACAATTCCTTTTGAAATCTTGCATGTTTGTCATTCACGACTGGGCACAGTGGCACAGAACTCCAGAAGCTCTCACTGGATGGGTACTCTTTATGAAGTGGAGGTGAAGTGACAGGAATAACAGACGGCTCACAGGTGAAGTGCTTAGCATAGTAGCTGACATATAGTAAAATCTCAAAAAATACAGGACATTATATTACCTATTATGTATAACAGTTAATGATAAAAACCTACATTTTCAATAAAGCTATACTTAGGTGAATAAGTCAAAATTCCAAAGCTTCTTATGAGCTAAACTCCAGAGTCCTAGAACATCACTGCTACCTCAGTCCTTTGGTGAAGTAACTAAAGCCAATCCGATTCAAGTGGCAGAGAATTAGACCTCTCAATAGGAGGGACAGCAGACAACTGACCGCTATCTTTACCGTCCTGTAATGTTTATGTGTGTGAAATAAGAAATGTTAGAAGTTGTCTCAAGACAGCTACCTATGCAAGTTAGAATAGAGTTGACATTCGTGGATGTTTGGTTCTTAAAAGGGAGACCTGTTTCTGTCATACCAAATGTTTCATCTAGATGTTTGTTTTGATGCAACATGGGCTGTCCAGTAGAAGAATTTCAGGCATTTGAAATTTCAAATCCTAGGTTTCCCCCGAAAGGCCACTCCTATAAAATTCAGTCTAGCTGTCATCTTTTAAAATTCCAGATGAGGTTCTCATGAAAGTTTGATAATGAGACACTCTGTTTCTAACAGAAGGAAAAGATTCTCCTCAAAGTTCTCCATCATCTCTCATCTTTAACCTCTCTAGGCTCACAAAAAGAAAGAGTGGTGCAAAGGAAAGAACTCAAAAGGGATGAATTAAAGTCTCTGCAAAGTATTGATTGGACTTATTAAGCCATTTTTGCTTTATGAATGTTTCAAAGAAATGATATCCTTCATTTCATTTGTACAGGTGAAATCACCAAATGACTATATGATCACATTTGAGTCTCAAAACAACCCTAGAAGATAAATAGGAGAGGTACTATATTTTTTTTCTGTTTTGTAGATAAATCAGTGACTTGACAAAAAGTCTCTTGGCTGGCGAAGGCAGCTCAGTTCTGGAACTCAGATCTTCTAACTCAGTACCAAGTGTTCTCTCAGCTATGCCGATGCCTCTAACTAGACACACAAATTTGGGCAAAATAACATTATCTAATTTCACATCAACTCTCCATATTGAAGTCCCTAGACTAATAACTTTGTATTCAAAAATTTGTCTTATTTCTGCATTTTTCACCGAGAGTTGTATTTGTTCTTTTTACAAAAAACAATTTGCATTTCGTAGAGCACACACACCAAATCTGAATGTCTCAAAATATATGACTTTTTACTGTTCCAAGATTAAATGGTATTCGTCATGCTTAGCAAGGACATCATGGTTTCATTTTCAAAGTACTTTGCAAGCATCAGCTAATTAAACCTCCCTGTCATCTTCAGTATGACAGTTGTTTTCAAAATATCTCTCATTTCCCAGGAAAGTTCTCTGCTCTGTCTTCTTTATACAAATCAGCACATTTGTTCAGTTCTTAAAATAAGCCAAAGGCTGTGAAATTATTTTGATCAGTGTGTGGCAAATACAATTAGCTCAGTAAGGAAAAATGTCCAGTGACTGGTCTGAAGGACAAAATGGAACACAAGCACAAGAACTCAAGGCCTTCTACATTCTGAACACTAGATTGTTCCACGAAGTCTAGTCTTTAAAAGTATAACACAGTCATCTGCTTTATAAGTGAAACTTTGAGGTGGTTTCCCACTTGGGTCATTCTAAATGACACAGTCATATTCTGTCTCTTTAAATTTTGTCTTTTATTTCAGGATGAAAATAAACACGAGAACTAAAAAATGGAACTAAAAAATAGTTCCATTCTAGACACAGTAAATAATCAGGGACCATATAAGAAATATTGGGTTGACTCTCCAAAAGCCTGCACGACTAGTCACCATAGGTCATGTGACAAACCCTGTACTTATTTCATGTCTTAGTACGTCTTCCCACAGCTATGCCAAGATTCTCAGCATTGTAGTAGCTCCTTTGGGCTAAGAACAATGAGAAAATACCTCTTACCTGACACCAGAAAGACATTAATTCAGGAATATCCTTATCTCCTAAGTATGGATTAGATGCATGTAGAAAACTAGAATTTAATTGTGTGGAAGAGAGGACATGTCTATTTGAGTTTATTTTTAAAGAGTGAACTGAAAGTAGAAATGTTCCAAAACCAAGACACCCAGGAAGCTTGAGATCACCAAGGAGAGGAAGACCTGGTAGGATGGAGGGGAAAAAGGAAAGGAACATTAAAGATTCATTTTCTTTATAACACAACTAATACAAGACATAAATGACTACGACGGTAATATTGATGAGATGCACCAGGCAGAATGATGGGAATAACAATCAGTCACATGTATATGTTACTTCAGAGTTCGCAAAGAGCTTCTCCACCTCAGCGGCTCCCTCTGACAATGCAAGGAATTGTTATTTACATTCTGTACATGAAGTTTGGAGAGACGAAGTAATTTGCTCAGAGTAATATTTAGTACTTGACAGAGCCAGACAGACAGCTAGACTTGACAAAGCCAGAATCTCTGATTTGTTCTGAAACCATGGGAGAATGTTGGATTCTGAGTCCAAAGTACTGCATTCTAATCCTTGCTCACTTCTTAGACTTGCGCATTTAGCCAAGTAATTTAGATTCTTCAGGCTTCCATCTCTTTATAGTCAAATGTTGTCTACCTCCTTTCCTTATTGGATCAAATGAGACCATATACAAGAAAGTTTATTATAACTGTGAAATGTTATATAAATGTAAAAAGAGGTATAGCTAAGTGCAACTTAATGAATTCCTGGGGCCTTGCCTCAACATATCCTTATTGTTAAGCTTTCTTTCCTTTTGTCTGAAAGAACAAAGAATTCCTCTTCTCTTCAGAGTTACACCTAACACCTGTGCTTCAATAATAGACCAGCAAATATTTAACAAATTCTATCATCTTCCTTCATCTTCATCATCATTGTACAGATAAACAATGAGCATCAAAAAGTTAAATATTTTATCCAAGATTGTGCAAATTAAGTAGTAGAGCTCTGAACCAGAGCCTTTGTCTTTAAACACTGTGCATACAATGTTGCCTTCACAATGACTCAGGCAACTTCTCTGTTTTCCGCCTATTTCAGTTATCTATGCATAACTGAAATCTACCCCAAATTTGGGGTAGTTGCATAACAGTGATGCATAACAATCCACCCCAAAATTAAATGGCTTAAAACCAATCCCCTTATTTGCACTAGATTCTGCAATTTGAACAGGACTCACCTGGGTAATTCTTCTGGTGATTTTTGTCTAAAGGCATTCAGGTGGCTCCAACAAGCTGGGAGCTCAACTGAAGCTGAACCATCCAAGATCGTCTTTCATTTTCCAGACTTCTATGTGGCCACTGATTGGACTTATTAAGCCATTTTTGCCTTATGAATGTTTAAAAAAAATGATATCCTTCATTTCATTTGTACAGGTGAAATCACCAAATGACTATATGATCACATTTGAGTCTCAAAACAACCCTAGAAGATAAATAGGAGAGGTACTATATTTTTTTCTGTTTTGTAGATAAAGAAATCAGTGACTGTGACAAAATCACACCTGATTCAGAGGTCCCAGCTAGTCTCTAGTCCAAATTTTCTTACAACATGGTGAATGGCTTTCATAGGAAGACAAATCCCAGTACGTAAGTGCCTACTAAGCTTCTGCTGGCATCATGCCTGATATTGTCCCATTAGCCAAAACAAGTCATAAGACCAAGGCCAAAGTCACAGGGAATAAGGCCCAAAAGTTGTAGTTCACTAGGGTTATCATTGTTTATCACATCTCCTCCCTCTTTATCTTCTCATTCATTAGTTACGCTTTCCCTTCAGCACAGAAGATACTTTAATGACCACATTTTAATACAAATAAAAATTTCCAGTGAACACACATTCCCGTTTAGCTACCATCTTCCATTCCTCTCATAGTCAACTACCTTAAGTGAGCAGTCGACTCTCACTGTCTTCATTCCTTCCTCTACTCCCCAGTCACTGCAGACGGGCCCACACCAACACCATTTCATCCAATCTACTCTCCTTCAATTCTCCAATAACCTCTGTACTTCCAAAGGCAGTGGATAATTCACTGGCCTCGTTTACTCTGACCTTTCTGTAACATGTAACACTTTCTTACGTGACTCTTTTCTCTGATCCTTTGTATCTTTGGCTTTTCTGATCCTCTAATGGCACTAAATGGTCTTCATTCACCAGGGTTGTAGCTCCTGCTCTCTGCCCTACTCACTATATAGCTTCTCATGCTAATAGCAGTCAAAACTATCTTTAGCCCCAAACTCTGTGCTTATTCCTAGACCTGTCACCTAAAATTAACCATCACACATGTTATCCCCACTCTAGATAGGGACTCTGAGGCTCAGAGGGTTAAGTAATTTGCTAAAGATGACATAGACGGCAGCTGCGGGACCAAATTCAAATACACATCTTTCTAACCCCAAAGCACCATTCTCCTTGTACTAAACTGGT
Organism: Mustela nivalis; assembly: GCF_964662115.1. Lineage (NCBI taxonomy): Eukaryota > Metazoa > Chordata > Mammalia > Carnivora > Mustelidae > Mustela > Mustela nivalis. Next base: position 118,307,898 of record NC_139023.1, read on the forward strand.
AGTTCTCCATAAGGGCAATTTTATCCTCCAGGGGATATCTGGCAATATCTGGAGACATTTTTGGTGTCATAACTGGTGGGGGATGAGGGACTTGCTATGAAATCTAATGGGTAGAAGTCTCACAGTTGCTGCTAAACATCCCACATGCAGAAGAATGCTAAACATTCTACATAACTACAAAGAATCACCCACCCAGAAATGATCATAGTGCCAAGATAAAGCCGGCATTAAATTATACTATTTTGTATTTTTACCATTTCCTACTGCTAGTAGAATAGCAATATGCTGATCTAAATTATAAATGACTGTAGTTCCATAAATCTAATAAATACTGGCTAAATGAATGAATGAATGTTAAATTTTGAATATAGGGGAAGGAAACTGCATTTTTCAATGACTTTTCACATTAGCATTCACTAAGAGCATAAAATATTTTAAATTACCATCAATAATAAAAATGGGAAATAGATACCACTTATGTGCTTGAAGCATTAAATACCACAATATAAAATGTTTCTATTTTGATACTATAAAATCATACAATATATTTTCAGTGGTATTAGTAGTTTAAGGAAAAGAGATAACAGCAGTTTATGGTTCATGAGAGTCATAGAATTATCTCGTTTTAAATATCAGAGCTGAAGGATCATCAAGGTCACCTGCTTCATTATTCATCACTTAAGAAAACTGTATCTAGGAAAGGGTAAGTGAGTTACCCAAAGTCTCTTGGCCAGTGAAGGACAGTGTTGGAACTAGAATTCAGTTCTCCTGACAGTTACATGCTTTTTTCATTCCAAGGTATTTTTTCAATATCCCTGAAGTGTTAGAATTTGGGGTGTGGGGTGTTGCTGCATATTTTCATTTAAACATGTACTTCATCCAAAGGAAATTGAATTTCTATGTTTTGCCTTGTTTAGACAATAAAAAGCATTATTGAAAGGGATTTTTGATATCAAATAACCCAACCAACATTCTATGATTAGACTTTTTCCTCAACATAGAAAAATATATTTGCTGTGTATGCAAAATGTTGAACCTTACGATATCGGAGCTCTTTATTTAAAAGTTTAAAGTGAATTCTCAACTTGTTCCCATACTGGCTTAGGGTTTTTTTTTCCTCCTTCCATGCATCTTTGTATAAGAGGTAAATGGAGATCTTGATTTGCAAAGGAGCTGGGAAAGCACCAGCACAGGAGCCGGGAAAGCTGGGTTCCAGTTTTCTCTCTTAACAGCTCTCTGGCCTCCAGCATGTCCTGTCATAGCCTTTCTAGCCCCGTTCGTCATCTCCCACATCATGAGGTTATTGCAAAGGTTGAAGAAGATACTCTCCCATTTTGTAGATCTGTTTGGTAAACCCAGAGCACTTTGATAATATAAACTTCCAGTATTTGTTATACATCATTACTAGTTCTAAATAATGTTTATTTAAGGATATAAACAGAACACACATTCCTCTAGTAGTACTCTGAATTCCTGAAGTTATGGACAGTCATTTTCAGAGGGGTGGTCCTTTAGAGGAATTAAATTAAAGTCTCCAAGCTGAATACATACATGTTATTCTCATTAAAAATGGAACAGATTAATTTATTTGAGGTGATATAAGGTTACAAGTGATTTATGTTTTCCCCCACACTCAATCTTTAATCTCCATTCTTCCAACACACTATTCCCTAGTTGGAATAATAGGATAGGTGAAAAGTGTGTTCTTATTTTTTCTAACATGTTAAGGAAGTTTGTCCTACCACCTGTAGGCCTTTTTCTTTAATAAAAATTTTACTTGCTAATGAAGTTAGAACCAAAGACCTTAGTAATTCCTATTGTCCTAGAAATAGTAGTAGCAGCAGCAGCAGCAGTGGTAGTAACACAGATATAAATCAGATGAAGATATAGAAATCATCTATTCATTAGATAGTACAGATGAAACATATGCATATATTGGCACTCTGCTAAAATCCCAGTATAATGATAGGAAAGGAAAAATAATAATATAAACTCACAATGACAAAGAAAAAAAGAGAGGGTGACATGATAAAAGATATCGGCAAATTTTTGGAATGTAGCAAGCAATTGGAAGAACAGGGAAAGCTTAAATCTAAGGATGTTCAGAGAAGGGTGCCATAAACCAAGAAGCCAGTTCCCACTGCAGAACTCAAAAAAGTTTCAAAATTGGAGGTACCAGGTCATTTGGAAGTTGAGGCAAGGGTAGAAGCTGAAATCAGGGGGATTGGTTGAAAGCCTCTCAGATAAACTGATGCCAGTTCTTGCTCATGCTGGTAATTGACAGAGGACTCTCCATTTCACCCTAAACAGGAAAGAGAAGGTTATTCTCTGGCCCTGGGCTTTAGGAGAGGCACCATGGAGGGTGGGATGTGATGCCACACAGAAATCTGGGGACTAAGTGAGAGTCTGTGTATGCCCTGAGAGATTTCCAGTCCCTTCACTCCTTCATCCCACCGCAATGAGCAACCAGGCTTTTACCCCACCCTATGGGGTAGGAAGTATGAAGACCTTCCCTGGGGGAGTGGGGGGAACTCCCCAAGAAAAAAAAAACCTAACAATGACATCAAGGGCATCGCATCAAAAGTGTTAGGTTACTGTCTGAGACCCTCCATGGTAGCTCTCCAAAATGACAAGCCCTGCCTGTGAAATGTCGAATTGGCTTTTTAGTGACTTGCTACTAAATATTACCATACAACCAAGACATTACACATTCGAGAAAAGCTTTCGACATAAAAATCAAAGACCAAAGTAAACCAGAAAAACAGGGATAATATGGAAACAGAAAATACAGGGTTCAGAGAAAATTTTTTAAATATTGAATTAATATCTTCAAAAACAAGAGTATATATCACACTAAAGAAAAAAGATGATAACATCTAAAAAGGGGAACATCAGGAAATAAATTTAAAGTGTGTGAGAAAAACATTTAAAAAATTAGTAGTAAAGAGAAAAGATAAAATTGAGAAACTTTCCCAGAATAATATAAACAAGATGGGAAAAAGGAGCAAAAATTGTAAGTAAATTAGAGAACCAACCCCAAAATTCTGACATTTAACTATTATGAATTCCAGAAAGAAAATACACACACACACACACACACAAATAGAGTAATAAAAATTATCAAAGAATTAACATGTGAAAATTTCTCAGGGAGCACTTGGGTGGCTCAGTGGGTTAAAGCCTCTGCTTTCGGCTCAGGTCATGATCTCAGGGTCCTGGGATCGAGCCCCACATGGGGCTCTCTGCTCAGCGGGAAGCCTGCTTCCCCCTCTCTCTCTGCCTGCCTCTCTGCCTACTTGTGATCTCTCCCTCTGTCAAATAAATAAATAAAATTTCTCAGAACTGAAATATATGAATTTCCAAATGAAACAGGCCTAATGAGAGCCTAAAGTAAATTAAAAAGGATCCAAACTGGAGTGTCTGGCTGACTTAGTATGCAACTTTTGATCTCAGATGGTGAGTTTGAGCCCTGCATTAGGTGTGGAGATTACAAAAGTAAAAAATAGGGGGTGCCTGGGTGGCTCAGTGGGTTAAACCTCTGCCTTTGGCTCAGGTCATGATCTTGCGGTCCTGGGATCAAGCCCCGTCCCAGCCCTGCCTGCGTCTCTGCCTACTTGTGATCTCAGTCTGTCAAATAAATAAATGAAACCTTTAAAAAAAATAGTTTTTTGTTTTGTTTTGTTTTTTAAAGGATCCAAACTAAAGCAGAGATTGTAATACCTTAGGATACTAAGAACAAATATTGAAGCTTGGGGAACAAAACTTAAAAGCTTACCTAAAGAAAGAAAAAAAAATCTCATTTTTAAAAAACTGGGGAAAAAACAACATTGGTATTCTTACTAGTGTTAGGTACATTATTAAACGAAACGAGACTGAGACAAGGTGAAAGTTAGGCAAAGCTCTATTCTATGCTAAGCATTAGAAGTCAGACTGACCGGCCAGGGCTGTCTCTGAAGAGAGGGACCACCCCCAGCTTACAGGCTCAAGTATTGACTGACTGACCTCCGAAGAGGGCGACCCCTCCCCATCTTACAGATTACCTTTTATAGAGCAAAAGTCTGGCCACACATAGGTGGCCAATGAGATTGTAGTCATGTTAGGTCATGATCTCAGGGTCCTGGGATCGAGCCCCACATGGGGGGGAATTACAATTACCCTATAGTAGCTGTTTGACCTCACCTATTACTCTGGTCAGAATTGGTGCTCAAGGTTGGTGCCCAAACGACAGGGTTTACATTCTTTGGTGGTTAAGGAAAAAGTGTGTGTGTGTTTCTTACTGATTGGATGTCTCCACATGGCCCAACTCGTCCTTGTATTCTGGGCTCTGTTATAGGAACTAGCTGACCATATTTTACTGGTTTCCCAGACTTGCTTCTAAGTAAGTTTCTCTCGGGGGAGGGGGGCAGGGTCAGTTTAAGTTTTACGGCACAAACAACAAAATGGCTTTTAACCAAGATGGAGTCGCTCTGGCTAAATAGGTCCTTACACTAGCAATACTGGAAACTAAAAGAAAATGGAATATGTTTTAAAATTCTGAGAAAAGCAATGTTCTGATCTAAAATTCTGTATCAAGTGAAGGATAAAATACTCGTGTTTTCTTAATGTGCAAAGTCTCAAAACTTCTGTCCCGTATATATTGTTAGTTTTGGAAGCTTCTGGAGGATATGCTCCATGAAATGAAGGAAAACACCAAAAAAAGAAAAACATATGGGACTCTGGAAGCAAGAACTGAAACCCAGGAAAAGAGCAAAGGAAAGGGGATTCCCAGGGAGGTGGTGACTAGCCCTCCAGGAGGAAAGCAGGCCGGCTGCCTGGGGTGCGTCAGTCATGTGGAGCAAGACAACCAACACCTGGGAGACACAACGCCAAGGGGAAAATAAGCCTTGGGGATTCTCTTAGGGGTTTGTTCTTGTTGTTCTAGTGTTGTCATTGTTGCCATATTAAAAGGAGTTTTTAAATGTTGTTGGAAAATTGGGGAAGAATAAGTATACATGGAAAAGTATATTAAAAGAGGAGGTAATTTCAGGGCACCTGGGTGGCTCAGTGAGTTAAGACTCTGCGTTCCGCTCAGATCATGATCTCAGGGTCCTGGGATCGAGCCCCAAATCAGGCTCTTCGCTCGGCCGGGAACCTGTTTCTCCCTCTCACTCTGTCTGCCTCTCTGCCTACTTGTGATCTCTCTCTGTCAAATAAATAAATAAAATTTTAAAAAGAAAAAAAAGAGAAGTCAATTTCTAGGGCCAGACAAAACAAAATATTGTTCAAAAAATAAATGTAAGTGTGGTTCAACACAGGAAATTACTACTTGGCTCAGCTGTGAGGAATATACACATTATTCGTAAATGTTATATAGTGATTTAAGTAAGAATTGTGATGTCATTAGTTTAGGAAAAGAAATGGGGAAGGAGAAGAGTATGTTTGTGCATTGTGTGCATGCATATGGTATGTGTGTTAAGCGATAGCTATTATAGTATTAAATCAATAGAATAATTTTTAACATTAATATGTTTTTAAATATGTATTTATTTTAAATGTGTATTTAAGCATCTGTTTTGAAATATTGAGGTAACCAGCAGAAGAAACTGTTTACATTCTTAATAAACCTCAAAATATTATTTAAAGCTCTATGGATACATTTATGTATAAAAGATTGCAAAAATAATTTAAAAGAGTCACCTACTATTTCTAGGAGACCCAGAGAATATCTTTTAAAGACTAGAAACTCTGTTCCTAATCCCAGATGGATTTGGATTGCCAGGTTTAGAAATACTCCACAGGGAAATGTACATCACCCACTCCTTTTAAGAGAATTCCCCAGGAGGCCAATTTACTTCGCCTCTTTGAGCTTCTCTTGTCTCATCTCTCAGCTGAAAAAGTTCATTTAGAACAAACCAAACTCCAATTCAAAGCAAATAACAACTGAAACAGACCAGGGGCAAATGCCAGCTCTTCTTTTGGAGCAGAGCCTCTGCTCAGATCCAGCTGGCTGTTGCCAGGAAGACCAGTGGTTGCTAAGAGGCCCAGTGGTTCAGGAGAAACTGCAGATGGGGGGGGGGGGTTGCAGGGGGGTGGGGGAGGGGGGGGTTTTGTTTTGGTTTTTTTCTTGTTGTTGTTGTTGCTCAGATCTGGGTTTTTACATGAACACTTTGGACTTTAAAATGCTGTTTTTTTGTTTTTTTTTTAAGGTTTTATTTATTTATTTGACAGAGAGAAATCACAAGTACACTGAGAGGCAGGCAGAGAGAGAGAGAGAGAAGGAAGCAGGCTCCCTGCTGAGCAGAGAGCCCGATGCGGGACTCGATCCCAGGACCCTGAGATCATGACCTGAGCCGAAGGCAGCGGCTTAACCCACTGAGCCACCCAGGCACCCCTAAAATGCTGTTTTAAACTACGCAGTGCCTACCAAACCAAACCCATCTGCAGGCCCCACCCACCCACACAGACTGCCAGTGAGAGATCTCTGAATGAGATGAACACTGATGACTGCTTTAGGCAGCACAATGTCTCATTCCTAAAACTCTGCATTGAATGTATGTGTTTCTTCACCACCAAAGAGGCGGGTTGCTTTATCCCAACCTGACATACTATACTATTTCACCTTGTCACTTTTATCTTTGTGAACACTCACAAATCTTAAGACCCAAATCTGCATAGCGCCTCTATTCAAGGAAACACAAGCATAAAGAGAGGTAAGTTCTGCCAAACACAGCTGGGCCGGAAAATCAAGGAGTCATTCTCCCAGAGACACAATTGGGTAAAAACTCATTAATCCATTTTTCCAGATATGTTAGTGTACACAAAGACAATAATCACCTTTAAATGTAAGGATCAATATCAAGCTCAATATTTGCTGAGATTATCTTTTAATCTTTCACAAGGAAATTTTACCCACCACTGCTAATTATCTTCTTGGTTCACAGGCCTAGAAAACATGAAGACTGTGCTTTTTTTCCTATACATTTTGGGAGCTGCAGCTGCAATCCCGGTAAATGTCCTTTTTTTCTGCTGTTACATCTCTTCTTCCTGACATTTCATTCAGACATCCTCCAGTTAAAAAGAAAATGTGTGCATATAGTGGTTTGAAATTCTCTTTTTAATTTTAATGTTATTTTTTTCCCAATCAGGGAACAAACAACTAGAAAAATTGAGATAAAATACTTTCTAAAAGAATATTTCTTTCAGAACTACCAGATTCCATAAGATAAAATAAATCAAAAGCTGAAAATGTTGATTATCAGTTTTTAGAAAGGGGATATGCCAGGGCATAAATGCCAACGAGAACGGGAAGAAATAAATTGTCTTATGAAAATTCATCATTTAGCATGAGAAGCCCAAGAAATTAGTATGAGAAGTCTTGGGAGTGCGTACCCATACCCTTCAGCAGCATTTTCTTTGAGTTCAAATATATACTGGCTGATCAATTCTGAGTCTGAAATAAAACAGGAACCGATGGGTTAGGGGCAGGAAATGGAATCGTAATCATAAATCAGCTCCTAATTCATCCTTGGAGGTGGGGGGTGGTGTGAAGGTTGTTGAAAATAGAACTAAAACATTTTTTTTTTCTTCATGATCAGATACACTAGCCCCACCATTCACACAGCAATAAATTGTATACACACAAATCAGAATCATTTGAGACCATGTCAGCCCCCTTAAAATTACCTGAAAGTTTTTGTTGTTGCTGTTGTTAGCAGAACCATGGCTTGGATGATCATTTAGGTGTCTTCCAAATGATCCACTTAATCTATAATCAAACCAAAGAATTTGTGCCATTTGTTTCTCTTTCACCAAAGGGAGGAATCAGTCTCCTCTAAAGAAACAAAGTGATTTCTCTCATCCCTTCTCTTCCTCATTCTCTACTCTGTCTAGGCTTCTGTCCTTGGTTTTTGGATAGCTGGTGGCTAACATTTGGTTGACAGATGTGTCAGCAAAGACAAACATCGCGCCGCCCAGACCAGGCAGTTCTTAGAAAACAGAGTGTATGACCACACTGCTAGGGCTTGTGCTTAAGTAGCTGGAGCTACTCCAGCTGAAATTATACATTGTCCTCTGAAATTACAAAGGTGGGATAAATTATGTTCAGCACAGAAAGAAGCTCCCACAGACCCATTGTTTTCTCCTAAAAATGTGTTTTGCCCTTGCAGCTGTTGCCACTATGTAAACAGACATCAAAAGTGTCTCTCAACCAAATGTTTGAATAACACATCTACATGCAGACATATTTTAGATGTTTTTTCTTTAGGACAGTTCCTTGTGCAGATCCAGTCAGATGCTAAAAAGCTAAGTATCTTCTCATACGGTTTACCCATTAAAAATCTTGTATCATTTTCCTCACCTGGCTGAATTCTATAGAAGTAAGTCGATTCTGTGTGGTTAGGAGATTCCACACAAAGTTCCAGATGTTATGTTGTTATTGCTGTGGGAATAATAATAAAATAGAATTTGATTTCAGAAAATTTCTGAAAGAAGAAAAACTGCCGTGCTTTTTGTGCATTTCTTCCAGCTTACGGAGGCAGAGCAGAGGAAGAAGGGTGCAGAGAGGGGGCGCGGTTCCCCACTAATAAGCTAAAATCTCCTCCTTCCATTGCCTTCCATGATGTCTCTGCTGGCAATCTGCCAGACTGGCCACCATTCTTTCTCCTTTCTCTCTTATAAATGGCTTCTTTGGAAACTTTTTCAAATATCATTACTCCTTTTAGTTGAGAAGGTGATAAGAAGCAAGAGAGCAAACAGCATCTAAAATGAATCTTGTATGCCATGTCTTTCCTTATATAATCGGTACAACAGAATGTAATCATAAAGACAAGTCAGTGCAAATAGAATCTGAGTTCTGTACTTATACCTAGGTCTGCCTGACATCTGAGCATCCGTAGTATCTCTCCGATAAAGATTTGTGGTGAATGCCTGCTTAACAGTATCAGACAGTTCACAGTGTTAGCACTGTATCATACCACTGCTAACAACAGTCATTTTTTTCACTTGGGTAGTTTTTTACAATTTCCAGACTTTTATATATGTGTAAACTTATCTTGATATTTCTGCTTATTTCACCTTGGTAGATGACAGGGTAGGGATTTACAGTTTGTCAAGTGACAGATTCTTAATAACAGAGTCAAGACTTGAAGGGAGATCTCTTCTAAATCCATTGTTAAACATCTCCATTGTATCACTGCCCGCTCTTCATCTACGCCTTTAGTCTTGCTAGAAATAGAGCCATCCCTCTAGTTGAAATAATACTCCATAGCTCTTCTTGACTAGAATGAAGTGTACTGTTTCACACAACCTTTGAATTAGTTCCACATTAAGTTGTTTTTTATTGTAAGATTTCTTGTTGGATATAAGGCTGATAGTGTTAAGAAAATAAACATTGAATAAAAAGCTTATATCTTTTCTGCTAATTAGCAGCAGTTACTTAAAAGTTAACTTAAGGAAATGTAGTGTTATATCCTTTGGTTAATTTAATTTCACTTGGACTTTCTGCTAAACAACAGTTCTCAAAATTATAAAGTATGAATATTATATTTTTTAAAAGTTTGAAAAGCACAGGAAATACTTCCAAAACTCAAAGATGACTATTATTGAAATAATTTTTGCTCCATTTTCACCTAGTCTCTGCATATATAACATTTTCTTAAATATGTTTGTGATTCTGTTTTCACTTAACATTATAATATGGACATTTGCTTATATTCTTAAAAATTCTAGAGAGTCTCTTTTTTTAAATATTTTATTTATTTATTTGATAGAAAGAGATCACAAGTAGGCAGAGAGGCAGGCAGAGATAGAGAGGAGGAAGCAGGCTCCCCGCTGAGCAGAGAGCCCAATTCGGGACTCTATCCCAGGACCCTGGGATCATGACCTGAGCCTAAGGCAGAGGCTTAACCCACTGAGCCACCCAGGTGCCCCGAGAGTATCTTTTAAGTGATATTATGTATGAAGCATATTACTACTAATAATGATGACAATAAAAGAGTAACTGGAAATTTCAAATGTTAACATCTAGACATGAATAACATGAGCTAATTTCTAATTTTTTCAGACAAATGCAAGGTTCCTGTCTGATCATACCAAACCAACTGCTGATTCCTTGAGTTCCATCCAACAGGCTGAAATACTAACAACACCTAACAACACTGCAATTCCCATGTTAAGGGTTGAAGATGCAGAAAATGAAAAGGAAATTGCAGGGTCTGTAGATCATCCAAACCATAAGGTAAAAGTAACATGGTTACACTGTTACAATTTTAAAATTTTCCAAAGGTCTCAATTTCAAAGCATAGTCAAGGATATTATCTCATTCTCACTCATCTCAGTTTAATTTTTAAAAGACAGTGATCACATCAACTGTTTCCAATCACCAGAAGAACTGTGAGAGTAAGTTTTACACCTTCGGCCAAGGTGCTATATAATCATGTCATATCACAAAATTTGAATTCAGGTTAAACTTTTAACTATAGAATGTGTAGAACATCATATATGAGTTTACTTGATATTATGTGATGATAAAGAGTAATAATATCAAGTGTTGGCTTATGAATTATAAATAAAATATAGATATTCCATTATCATTTGTTTCAAGAGTAAACTTCTTTTCTTTTAAGGCTGAAAAATCTTCAGAACTAAAGTCAAAGGAGGAAAATTATGACCAGTCAGCAGATCAGGACCAGAGTTACAGCCCAGAGCTCAGATTACAGGATGAAGAGGAAAGTGAAAGTGACTTAAGTGAGAATTTGGAGTATATACCATCTGAAGGTACATTGGACCTACAAGAAGATGGGGGTGAGCCTCAAAAGAAAAAAGTACCAGAGAACATTGATTCCCTTGCTCCTAATATTAGTTCCACTATAGATCCTAACCAACAAGAAAGCATTACAAAAACAGAAAAAGAACAGGAACAACCAATAAACGATTTACATCCTCAGCTGAATAGGAGCAACAAAGATAGCCAAGATGTAAGCGATCAAGGAAACCAAGAGCAGGATCCAAATATTCCCAATGGAGAAGAGGAAGGGGAAGAAGAACCTGGAGAAGTTGGTACACACAATGATAACCAAGAAAGGGAGAGAGAACTTCCCAAGGAGCAGTCTAACAGCAAGGAGGAAGAAGACAGTACCCAATCTGATGATGTTTTGGAAGAGTCCAGTCAGCCAACTCAAGTAAGCAAGATGCAGAAAGATGAATTTGATCAGGGTAACCAAGAACAAGAAGAGGATAGTTCCAATGCAGAAATGGAAGATGAAACTGCATCAAAAATTAACAAGCACAATCAAGATGCTGAATGGCAGAGCCAAGAAGAAAAACCTGATGTTATCAGCAACCAGGAGGAGATAGATAAGAAGTCTGTTTCTGAAGCTCTGCCCGTGGAGCCTACCGAAGCTGGTAACATCATGCCCACAAATCACGGAGCTAATGCTGATGCTGATGATGACCCCAGACACGATGCAAGTGATGACTACGAATTCATCCCAAGTGAGACCTTCATAGAGGCTGAAAGATCTCAATCCATTGCCTATAACCTCAAATATGAAGAAGAAAAAAAGAGAGAGAGAGCACATGAGAATGGGAACGTAGATGCCAGTGAGCCTGGAGAATACCAAGAGGTGAGACTCTTTATAATAATGCTTTTCCGATAGAGCAGTTAGCTTTATCAAGACATAGCCATGACATTTCTCTGTGCTCTCACAGTCTTCTATGCCTATCTCTATCAGCACATTATGAAAATACATCAAAATTTTTTATTTCCCTCTGTATCTCCATCAGTAGGCTGAAAGTGCCTATTTTGTTTGGGTTCCCCTAGAAGAAGATCCTGATTTTAGTATTGTTTGACAAGTTCAGGGAACAAAGAGGAGTGGAACATGATACAGGGGAGGAAAGGAAGCTAATCAAAGGTACATAATTAAAGCCACATAAAGCACATTCCTCTGAATTACCCCATCTGGAGAGCGAGGGAGCTAGGGCTTTAAAAAGACTGAGAATTGCTAGGAGAAGTATTAATTCCCCAGCAGTTTTGGTCTCTCCTTTGAGCAGGCCAGATAGATTGCCATGATATTTTGGGCACAGAGGTGCAGAAACAGGCAATTGAAAGTGGCTGGAGTGAACAAGAAAGACAAACTCTGACAGATCTGAGGGTTGGGAGACACTGACAACTATTGCTCCAATGTCTTGAGAGTAGATGCAATGTAATATTCAAGTTGAATCACCAATGTCTAGCAAAATGCCTCTAACATAGTAAGAGATCCAGGAATGTCTGTTGATTTAACTATAAGGATTAAGAATAAAGACTTCAGCTATAACTTTATTAAGCAAACACACACCAAAATGATCATCAGAAAACTGCAACAGCGTGGGAGTTGGGGAGAAGCATATTGTTATTGGGTTTTAATCATTCGGAGCTTTCATGCAAAACACTAGCAACCACCCAGTAGGACTTGACATAGCTTTTGGTGGCCAAAGTCAACAGTAACCTTGCTTTCTGAAACCTCTGCTGCCATTTTACGGTAAGAGTTTTATTACCCCTCAGAAACCTGGGGCCCCTGGGTGTCTCCGTTGGTTAAGCATCCGACTCTTGGTTTCAATTCAGGTCCTGACCTCAAGATCGTGAGATTGGGCCCCATGTAGGGCTCCACGCTTAGCAGGGAACATGCTTGAGTTTCTCTCTCCCTCTCCCTCTGCTCCTCCTCCCCACACTTACTCTCTCCCTCTTTAAAATAAAAAAGTAAATCTCAAAAAAATAAAAAAAGGAAATCTGATGAGAAAACTTTATCAACAGCTTCATAGGGATTACTGATGTAAATGTGTCTTAACTATGGAATCACACGATAATACTATATTTCTACTGTTTTCCCAAATCCAAAGGGAAGGTTCCAACTTTGCTCCAGATGTTAGTTCCAACTTTGATTGAGTAATCCCCAGAGATATAGCACTGAATCCAGTTGAAGACACTAATGGCTCCTGTTCTCAAAGTGTTGCTATTTTCACAATTACAGCTCGTACCTTTTTGAGATCTGAAATGATTTGGGTATAAAAAGCTTTCTGAAGGAATGCAGTTAGAATACAAATTATAATGGCTTTCCCCTAAATATACTTCAGTTTCTGCTCTTGTTATTATAAAGGCCAAGAAAGCAGAGAGCTCACCGAAAGAAGATGAAAGTTCGTATGAAGACAACAGAATGGTGCATGGTAGGGGTGAGTACGGGCTAAGCAGGTGGCTTGTGGCAGTATCAAGGAAAAAATGGAATGGTTACTTAAGCTATCCCCATTCCTTCATTTGTCACTGCTTCACAGAAATCTCCTCTCCCAAATCCTCCCCAAGGAAATGTTCTCCTAAGGTGTTGACATTCGCTTGCACACATCTGATATATAACTATGGGCAAATGTGTTTACAAACTGGAAGTCTTATTGTAATACTAGTATGAAAGCTAGATTCTTCTTTTTTCCAAAATCCTTTTGCTTCTGAGAAGGATGAATTCTACCTTATTTAATCTCAAATCCATAACTTATTAGTGAATTTAGACACCTTATTTAATTCAGACCTAATTCCCAATTGCATACCCCAAACACAAACATTTTTAATTTCAACATGATAAAAATTTCGTGACTTACTTAACTTCTGACCAACTTGGACAGCCTTGAATTATAGATTCCAGACATTGGCCATTGTAGGCAGGCCAAGAAGAGCTGTTTGTTCTTTTTAATTTTTGTTTGGTTGGTTTTGTGGTTGTTGTTGTTGTTTTTAAATTCCCAATTCAAACTGCACAAAAAATCTTAACTATTGTGTAAAACACTCTAATGCCAGAGGGCCCTATCTTGACATTAACATGTCCATTAAAATGGTTTCTAATATTTTCCCAAATTTTTTCTCCTTAATGCAAACAGAGCTAATCATCTGGATGAATTTGAGATTGCATACTCAGTTCAGCTTTGCTCACGCTTCTTGTCCAAAATTTTCTGTTAGATTCTTGCATGAACTTCCAGTGTAAAAGAGGACATATCTGTAAGGCTGACCAACAGGGAAAACCCCACTGTGTTTGCCAAGATTCAGTGACTTGTCCTCCTACAAAACTCCTTGACCAGGTAAGTATTCTACAAAAGGATTTCTAAAGGGTCCCAAATAGCGATTTGAATGAAAGTGGTTTGCAATTGAAATATTTGGCAAAAAAAAAAAAAAAAGGCAGATGTCCTGGTTATCATCTAATACTTGAAATAATGTTGAACAGGAACAAAAACCAGCAAAAACAAGGAGTTTCTACAGTGCCCTAAAAAGGTAATAATGGCATTGATCTTTAGAACTCATTTTAAAATTCATTGTATCCTCGGAACGTCTGCAGCTTGCATTCTAGTGAGCTTATCTAAAGCTAAATTCTTCACCCTGGTAGAATTTAATTGATTTTTCTTTTCTTTTCTTTTCTTTTTTTTTTTTTTTTTTTTTTTTTTACCAAATGGGACAGTTATCATCTTAATAACTTCACTTACCTGACCACATTGTTGGCACAGTTGATCAGTCAGTCTATAAACTTTAAGGAGTCTATAAACTTTCCCCAGTGTACATCCAGAAACATGAGCTTTTTCTCATGCTTGTCTGTCCTAGGTTTGTGGCACTGACAACCAGACCTATGCTAGTTCCTGTCATCTGTTTGCTACTAAATGTAAACTGGAAGGGACCAAAAAAGGGCACCAACTACAGCTGGATTATTTTGGAGCCTGCAAATGTAAGATTCCATCATTATTCTGCCAACCACCATTGCTGAGAGGATTGGCGTGAATCTCTGCATATCTGAATAATACATATACAAACTCATACATGCAAACGGAAAAAGGTTAATGTAGTTCTGAACCTAGGATGCTCACTAAAATCTACTAGAGAGACTTCAAAAAAGAAAAAGAAAAATCCCCAGGGGCACCTGGGTGGCTCACTGAGTTAAAGCCTCTACCTTCAGCTCGGGTCATGATCCCAGGGTCCTGGGATCGAGCCCCGCATCGGGCTCTCTGCTCGGCGGAGAGCCTACTTCCTTCTCTTTCACTGCCTGCCTTTCTGCCTACTTGTAATCTCTGTCTGTCAAATAAATTTTTTAAAAAAAGGTCTAAAAAAAAAAAGAAGAAGAAAAAGAAAAAGAAAAAAAAAAAAAAAAAGCCCAGGCTTTAATTATAAGAGACTGATAGAGTTGGACAGGGTTGGGGCTTTGGCATTGTTTTTTCATTTGTTTTTAAAGTAACCTAGACAATTCTAACGTGCAGCCAGGGTTCAGAACCACTATGATAATGTTATCACTTAATAACTGAGACAAGTCATTGGAATTTTGCTAAATTACTTGTCCTCTTTCCAATGTACGTTAAGTCTCCGCCAAGAAGTTTTATAACATTATATCCTTCCAGAAGTTTTCTTAATTGTCTTCCTTCCCCCAAGATACTCTCAAGTGTGTTTGGATCTCCTTATCACTAAGTAATTCTCCACATTAACCATGCTCACTAATATTTCCAGTTCTCTTCTCCTTCCTTATGCATAGGAGTATTAAACTTCCCAGCCCTCTGGATGTTAAATGTGGCCAAATGAGCTGCTCAATGAAATTTCAGTCAAAAGCCTCCATGTGAGTTCTGGGCAGATGTATTTAAGAGCTAGTGTGTGGTTGTCTATGTGCCCCAACCTTGTCTGGAGATGGTGGTGTCCTCATGATCCTGAGCCCCAGAGAGACTGCCATGAGCAGAGCCCTCTTGCCAACTTGTATTGGACTCGAATGTCCAAAACAGTGATGGTAGTTAACACTGCTAAATAGTAAATCTGAAAGTTGCTCAGAGAGTAGATCCTGAAAGTTCTCATGCAAGGAAAAGTAAAAATTTTTGTGACTGGATGAGATGATAACAGTTAACTAAACATATTGTAGTAGACCTAGCACAAAATATGGATGTCGGGCATTAAGCTGTACACCTTGAACTTACACAGTAAGCTTGAACTTAACTCACTGACATCTCAATAAAACTAAGAAAAAGAACCAAACCCTTTGTTCTTTTAAGCCACTGAGATGGAACATCATTTGTTACCACAGAATAATCTAACTTCCACTTTTGTCTTTTTTCTCCTAATGAAGAGTTCTTGTGTCCTCTACCTCTACATGCCCACTTTCTGATTCTAGAACAGTGGTTCTCAGCCTTGCCTGTGTATCAAAATTTTCTTTGGATTTTTTAAAACATCCTGATGCCCAAGCTCCACTCTGAAGCAATCACATCAGAATTTCCTTGACTGGAAGCCGTGTCTGGGGTGTTTATAAAGCGCGCTAGGCAGTCCTGCTTGGCCGCCATGGTTAAGCACACTGTTGTGCTGGTAAGACAGTGAGAGAGCACTCGGCCACCGGCTGTTGTTAGACTTCCTGTTTTGACGACTTGCCTTAAGATAGGAGTTAAAGTAACCTTTAACCTAAAGGTTAAAATCTCTTTTCTTGGGGCGCCTGGGTAGCTCAGTTGTTAAGCATCTGCCTTTGGCTCAGGTCATGGTCCCAGAGTCCTGGGATCGAGCCCTGCAACTGGATCCCTGCTTGGCGGGAAGCCTGCTTCCCCCTCTCTGACTCTGCCTACTTGTGTTCCCTCTCTCGCTCTCTCTCGCTCTCTCTCTCTGTCAAATAAATAAATAATCTTTTTTAAAAATCCCTTTTCTTTCCTCTTGGAACAGCCATTCCTATTTGTACAGACTTTGAAGTGACTCAGTTTCCCCTAAGGATGAGAGACTGGCTCAAGAATATCCTCATGCAGCTCTATGAGGCAAACCCTGAACATGCTGGATATCTAAACGAGAAGCAGAGAAATAAAGTAAGTTATCCAAAGTCATCTGGGGGCCAGATCCCTAAGTGTCTACCTACAGGGTCTGAGGAAAAAAGATGTGTGGGTGGGGGAAGAGAGACCTACCCCTCTTTGCATATCAGCAAGAGCCCACTGTGCCTCCCCGCGCACCTGGTAAGTTCATTCGTACTAACAGAATAGTAGGGGTCACCATTCATGCCACAAGGCTTGAGACATAGCCAAACCACCCCATTCCTACTCAAAGTGTGGTGGCCCGAGCAAGGACTCTATAACTCACGCCCAGAGCAAGCCGTGATTGAGCAAAGTAAACCTCAATTTAGAACTTCTAAGTTCAGGGCCAGACATAGTATTTAAATTTAAACATATTTTCTGCCTTCCTAGGCCATACAGATTTATGGTATAAGAGAAATTCCTTACTATGCTATATTACTTGCAAACTCAGTAATATAGCAAGTTTTTAAAGTTTAGAATATTTATTCCAGAAGTTCTCAGAGAAAATTCTTTCATCAAATAGCTATTGAGTGCAACTTAGGTATCTGGAATTAATTTATGTACTGGAGATACAGCAGTAAACCAAACAAAATCTCTGCCTTTGTGACCTTACATTCTAGACAAAGAGACTCTGAACAATTAAGAGTGTGTGTGTGCGTGTGTGTGTGTGTAGATGTATGTATGTATATACATATTGCAAATATGAACATACATGCACATATATAAACATGTAAATAAATATGCAAAGATATGTGTAAGAAAAGTCAGATGGGATAAAACATGCTCTGAAGAAAAAGTTAAGCAAAAAGAAAGCTGTGAATTAACTGTGTCAAATGCTGTTTACAGGCTCTAAGATGAGGACTGAGTGGGCCACTGATTTGGCATGTGGTGGCCCCAGAGTTGACCTTGACAGAAGCTGTTTTTGCAGAATGGAGAGGAGAAAAGCCTGAGTGGGCAGGGTTCAAAAGAGAATAAGGAGAAAAGATGTGAAAGCAGCAAATACAGACAATATTTTCACAGCATTTGCTATCAAGGTGAAAAGTGAAATGGGGAGGCAGATGGAAGGGAGTATGAGTCCCATCTACCAGTGGAAGATGGTAAAGGACGTTTGTATGCCTCTCCAGTAATCCAGTAAAGAAGGAAAAACTAATGAGGGGTAGAAAAGGTGCCCAGCTGCCATTGAGTGTTCTTGAAGAGGTGAAAAGGGGTAGGCAGGCTCCTGAGCACCTGTGAAAGGTCGGGCTTATATTCAGAGCACAGGAAGTTCATCCATGATAACAAGAGGAAGGTTGGTGGAGAAGGCCCTGGGAATAAGTAGACGTTCTATTCAAATTGCTTCCAGTTAGTTCATGAGTAACATCACAAGTTGAGAGTATTACATGAATTGCCTGGAAATAATGTCTGTCCTCTCTCTTTAATACATCATCATGAACACCTTGAGAGCATTAGATACAAAACAGAGAAATTCTAATGAGAATGGCCAAGTGTTGTCACACAACAGCTAGACTGATTGTAAGCACACATTGGACAAAAATACACAGAGAACTAAGAATGGAGTATGCCACCAGGGGAAAGCGAAGACTTTTTACTAATCAGTAATTTTGCGT
Source organism: Mustela nivalis (assembly GCF_964662115.1). Classification (NCBI taxonomy): domain Eukaryota; kingdom Metazoa; phylum Chordata; class Mammalia; order Carnivora; family Mustelidae; genus Mustela; species Mustela nivalis. Next base: position 118,326,284 of record NC_139023.1, read on the forward strand.
GAGTCAGTTCAGCCCCTTTCATTAAAACCTTTTCCTACTGTGATGAATAGTATCTGGTTAAAAGAAAAATCAAAAAATACTTAAATCTCTTCTGAAAACCACAGGTTGTGGGGTTTTAGTTTTGTTTTTGTTTTTGTTTTTTCTTTTAATGTTAGCTGTTATTCTCTGTAGAACTAAGAAAATCAATAGTGTTGATTAGAAAGTATTTTATTTGGTCTGGGCCTATTTTCCTCTGTCATGTCACTATTACTCTTTAAGTAAAGTTTAGCAAATGGTAATTCCATTACACTTGTCTGATTCCCTGATGATTTTCTCCCTTCCTAATATCAGGTCAAGAAAATTTACCTGGATGAAAAGAGGCTCTTGGCTGGGGACCATTCCATTGACCTTCTCTTAAGGGACTTTAAGAAAAACTACCACATGTATGTATATCCTGTGCACTGGCAGTTTGGTGAACTCGACCAACATCCTATGGACAGGTAAAAACTCTTTACCTTTTCATTACTAGGTCATCGCCCTGACATAATGTCTTAGTCATCTGTATGAAGATAATTCTAAACAAATTTAGAAGTTTCCCAGCTCTGATTTAGAACACTGCAATCCCAAAAATATGTGGTTAGGTGTCTAAACACAAAACTGTTTTGAAAAGAACAGAATATGGCCACACCACGGTTCCCACGTTTAGATGTTAAGACCTAGCCTGCAACAGAGACTCCTTCAATTCTTTCTCATTCTTGATCCTAAATTCCCAAGATAATCTGATTGGCCCGACCTGGGTCAAATGCCTACACCTAGAACAATCAGCTGTGGTCAGTGGGTAAGAGCCAGGTTGTACAAACGTGATGGCTGGTGGGGGCATCCCTATAAATTTAAGATGGTGGGAGGATACTTCTAGCGAGGAAGGAACCCTGGTGACATCCCAAGCACTGTCTATCTTACCCCTAAATAGTTTGTTTCATTTGCAGTTTTTCATGAGTGTACTATTTACTTGGCCTACTTATCAACCTTGTGGAAGAAAAACGCCTTGGTTATCCTAAAGACTAGCTTTAATATATAAGCTACTCTTTAACATAGTGTCATTCACTTTATTGCAGAGTCTTGACTCATTCTGAGCTTGCTCCTTTGCGAGCATCTCTGGTGCCCATGGAACACTGCATAACCCGCTTCTTTGAGGAGTGTGACCCCAACAAGGATAAGCACATCACCCTGATGGAGTGGGGCCACTGCTTTGGAATTAAAGAAGGTAAATTCATCATCAGCCTGGGGAAAGGGGTGTCCTTTTCTCCAGCAGAGCCCTAAGCCCTGCAGCCCTCCTAGAGAGGTCCTGCAGCATCCTCAGATGGAAACCTCCAGACAGGAAGGTGGCAGCACCACAGGTAGGACTCCTTTGGTGCACACATGTCATGACAAGGTTCTTGCCTACTTCCGTTACGATACTCTTTATGAAACGTCGAAGTCTTAGCAGTTGGCTAAACCAAAGAAAATGACATCAATCCCGAGAGCTGTGCTACCCATCTGAGAAAGGAGGGATTTTATATCCTTTCTTAACCAGAGTATCAGTCCAAACTTCTAAAAATCATAGGTAAAGAGTAAAAGAACAAGTCTGATTCTGCCAGTGGGAGATGTCAGAAAAATCTTAGAATTCATAATGGATACACTAAAGACTGGGCCTCCTATCACAATAGAATGTGTCCAGATATTGTGCTTCAATCCATGACTGCATCTTCAATGACAAAAATAATAGTAGTTGTAATGATAATAATATAAATGATGATAATAAAATCATCATCATCATCATCATCATCATCTTCATGATCAAAGTGTTCTTTCTTTACTCCTGTGATGGAGGAACTTATTTTAGACATTTGTTTTGCTAGGTTATGTCTTAATGTATTTCCTTTTATTTTCCTAAGTTACGGCTGATTTTTATGAGCAAGCATGTTTTTAATGACCAAGATTTGAAAGATGTTCAAAAAATGAAAAATCAGAACCACTTGCACAATGTAAATCAACAGTAAACATCAAATCTCTAAAGCAAGGGTTTTATACATATGTTCACGACATACAAGTAGGATGAATGTCCAGCCAATCAATAAAGAAAAGTAAGTTCATCAAAAGTCAGAATTTCCCAAAAAGGTAATGTGTGTGACCTTCACTTTAAAAATATTCTTCTTGGTATGTAGAATGCCTTGATATTAAAGAAAAGAGCTGAGAGTAGGAGAATTTACTTATTGATAAATAGGTAAGCAGAAAAGCTTAGCTCTTTTCTTCTGCAATTTTGTTCTGTGAAATAAACACAATCGTAATGAGCAAAGAATGTGTATTTCTGTGCACACCAACTGTTGTGTATTGGTTGCCTATTGCTGCAAAACAAATTACTCTAAAGCTTAGAAGCTGAAAATCTCACAGTTTCCAAGATCGGGAATCTGAGATTAGTTTACCTGGATGGTTCTGGCTTGGGATCTGCTCTAAGCTCACCCACATGGTCACTATGTTGGGAGGCTTCATTTCCTCACCATGTGGTCTTCTCCATGGGATTGCTAACAGCACCACATCTGGTTTCCTCCGGAGTGGGTAATCAGAGAGAAAACAGAGAGTGAGAGAATCCAAGACTGAAGCTATAATGTCTTTTAAAGATTTTATTTATGTATTTGACAGAGATTACAAGTAGGCAGAGAGGCAGGTAGAGAGAGAGGGGGAAAGCAGGCTCCCTGCTGAGCAGAGAGCCCAATGCGGGGCTCCATCCCAGGACCCTGGGATCATGACCTGAGCCGAAGGCAGAGGCTTTAACCCACTGAGCCACCCAGGCGCCCCTATAATGTCTTTTATAACCTAATTGCATGAGTAACATACATTACTTCTTCTATATTTTGTTGGTCAGACAGACAACCCTGCTATAATATGGGAGGAGCTCTTGGAGGTGGGCCATGACATACTATTTATATCCTGTTAACACTAATAGGAAATTAACAAGCTAGTAAGACTGAGACCTGCATAAATAATACCAATTTCCTTTCTAACATCTACAAGCACAGTACTTATAAATTCAAATATATTCCTAAAAATAGCTGAAACTGCCTTTTCTAATTGCTGTGTTAAAAAGGATGGAATTTGAAACTAGCAGTTTTGGGGTGGAGTCTTTCGGTTTTCTACATAAAGTATCACGTCTTCTGCGAAGAGCAAGAGTTTGACTTCTACTTCGCCGATATGGATGTGACATCCCAAGCACTTTTATTTCTTTTTGTTTTCTGATTGCTGAGGCTAGGAATTCTAGTCCTATGTTGAACAGCTCCTGAGAGTGGGCATCCCTGGTGTGTTCCTGACCTTAGGGAAACCTCTCAGTTTTTTCCCATTGAGAATGGTATTCGCTGTGGGCTTTTCATACAGCCACTCTGGAAAACAGTATGGTAGTTCCTCAAGAAGTTAAAAATCGAGGTACCCTATGACCCAACGTTTGCGCTACTGGATATTTACCCCAAAGACACAAACATAGTGATCCAAAGGGACACCTGCACCTGAATGTGTGTAGCAGCAATGTCCACAATAGCCAAACTGTGGAAAGAGCCCAGATGTCTATTGACAAATGGATGGACAAAGAAGATGTGGTATATATATACAATAGGATATTACTCACCGACCCAAAAGGATGAAATCTTACCATTTACATCAATGTGGATAGAACTGGAGGTTATGATGCTGAGTGGAATAAGTCAATCAGAGAAAGACAATTATCATATGGTTTCACTCATATGTGGAATATAAGAAATAGTGCAGAGGATCATAGGGGAAGGGAGGGAAAACTGAATGGGAAGAAATCAGAGGGAGAGGAACCATGAGAGACTCTTAACTCTAGGAAACAAACTGAGGGTTGCTGGAGGGGAGGTAGGTGGGGGATGGGGTAACTGGCTCATGAAGTGATGAACACTGGGTGTTATATGCAACTGATGAATTACTGAACACTACATCTGAAACTAATGAGGTACTATTTGTACTCTATGTTCGCTAATTGAGTTTAAATTTTTAAAAAAGGACAAAATACACCCAAGTAGAGCCACCCCACCCTACTCCCTCTACTCCACCATTATCAAGAGGGGGGAAACTTAGCTGGGACAGGACATATTTGTGTATGCCTTTTAATATTGCACTTGATTTTAACAGAGTGATGGAACTGGAACAGAGGCCATCTATTTAAGGAAATCAGTTGTGCTTCACTGTTCTGAAACTTCTGGCAGCTCTTCAGCGTGTAGTCTCACTCAGGCTCTGTGCAGGGTGGTTGTCTGGGAGGAGCCGGAAGGGCTTAGACTTCAGTGACTCGAAAAGCTCCTAATGATCTTGTTTGTTCACTGTGGTTTGGCCATGATTACATTATTTTGAAGCAGGGAAAGAATTATCACATAGTCAACCAATAAAGCAGATATTTAATATTCAGTCAGAATAAGTAAACAAGTTACTGCTTTGGGAAGTAGCTAGGGAAAACAAAACTAAACATTTCTAAGCACGTCCTTCCTTCCCTCAGGCTGAGAAATCCAGAGAAGGACGATATAAATTTTAGCCAGTGTTTTCCTGAATTTTAACTGACTTTTATCTGAGCTAGATGTACTCAGATATTCCAGCTCTGTCATTCACTAGCTATGTGAATTAAGGCATACCGCTTAACCTCAGCAAGTCTCATTTTCCTTATGTGTAAAAATGAGGTTTAATTAAAAGGTGAAGGAGTCCTACTTATTTAGTGCCCATGACATACCGTGTATCCACATTAATCTTCAGAAGAACCTTCCAAGTGAGACCAACAGAGCAAACAAGTCAGATCATGCAGTTCCAACTAAACCAGTTAAAGACATTATCCTAAGAGTACTGGAGGATCATGAAAGTGTTTTAAACAAGGGAGTGATTTCACTAGATCTGTATTTAAGAACGATTCTTTTGGTTACATTGTGGAGAAGCCCGAGAAGAGTTGAGAGGACTTGTGGTAAGTTCAGGCATAGTTGATGAGAACTTGAACTAGGGCAGTTACAGTGGGGGGGGGGGAAAGGAAACCTATTCAAGATGTATTTAAAATATAAACATATTCTAGGTATATTCAAGAATATAAACATATTCAAGGTGTATAGATATTTCTGTATCTATATCTATAGATATTTTTATATCTATATCTATATATCTAAGACAAAGTTTGCTAGGAAATATGTGGGGGCAGGGAGCAGACAGTAGAGAAATTGAGAGGAAGAGAAGTATGACACTCAGGTTCCCTGCTCGGGCCAGGCAGGTAAACAGAGACACAGAGATAGAAAACACAAGAACAGAAGCAGATTTGGGGAAGATGATAACTTCCATTTATGACATGTTGAACTTTTAAGTACATGGGAGACAATGTGCAGTTGATAGAGAAATACATGGGTCAGCTTTTCAAGATGGGATTTTGGAACTTAAGTACATATTTGAGGATTATGAGCATACAGAAAGTAGTTAGCACCATAGAAGGGTGCTTTCTTTTCTTGCTTTCCCAAGAAAAATGTGTTGAGTTACATGGAGAAGGCTCTAGGGTTGAACACCAAGGAACAACATCTGGATGACAGAGGAGGAAGAAGGAACTCACGAAAGAGAATGAAAAGTCTCCTGAAAGGAAGAAAGAAAACAGGATAGCGCTTTGTCAAAGGAGGTTTTTGAAGAGGAGGAAGAGATCACAGTGCCAGATGCTGCTGAGATGTCAAGATAAAAGACTAGGAAGAATATTCCTTTTACACAGACCTAAGGATATCCTGGGTGGCCCTAGTAAGAGCGATTTTGGAGGAATGGTAGAGATGGAAGCCAGGTTCTATAGACTGAGAAAGAATATATGAGAAATGGTAAAGAGTGGCTGTTTGAAGGCAGGATAGAGCTAAAGAGCGATATAAAGTTGAGAGAAGCACTTCAGGGAATAAAATAAGCTTGAGTACTGGCCCATTCATTCATTCAACAGATGTTTTTTACTGATGGTCCACATAGAGCCAGGTGCAGCATATTTAAATGCTAATAGGAAGGGCCCCAGGAGAAAGGAAAGGTAGAAGAAACAAGAAAAAGAAGCAAAAGAGGAAAATTAGGGGAGAATTTCGGAGGTCAGAAGAGGTCCCCAGCACAGGCAGAGAATTAGCCTAAAGTCAGCAGGAGGGACATCTTCCATCCAAACAACTAAAAGAAGACAAAAAGTATGAGCACAACAGTAAGTAAATTTACAAGCAGTGAGACTAAAATGTCCATTTTACAAAATGAAGCCATTGTTCAAAAGAAATATGCCACAGTTTGTAATGTTTCCTATTCTTAGGCACAGACTTGTATCGGGCAGGAAAATTACCTGGTGTTCCAGACAGGGTATTAGTTTAATATACTCCAAGTTCATCTACTTAAGTATTTGTTCAACAATTATTGAGTGAGGGTGGGCCACATAGGAAGGAGTGGTCTCATAACCCCTAAGGGATGCTGTCTTCTTCCATAAGTGTGGCAACAACTTCTTTTATAATTACCCGTTGGAGGGGCACCTGGGTGGCTCAGTCCATTAAGCATTTGACTGTTAATTTCAGCTCAGTTCATGACCTCAGGGTTGTGAGATCGAGCCCCGTGTTGGGCTCTACACTGGCTGTGAGGGCTGCTTAAGATTCTCTCTCCCTCACCCTCTGCCCCCACCCCTCGCCTGACTCTGGTATGTGCATTCTCTCTCTCTAACTCACTCTTGTGCATGCACAAAAAATAATTACTTGGTTGGAAATTGGATTTAATTGGCGCTATACTTCTACTTATTTCTATTATGTTCTAACAATCCTTGAAGGTTAGTATACTCAGCTCTTTCTTGGCTGGGCCTTTATCAGTGCTTCTCAACCCTACATTAGAACTACCAATGGAGCTTTTTAAATGTATACATGCCATTGGTCCATCCCTGGAAGCTCTGATTCAGGAGGCCAGGGTTAAGGCTTTGTAAGGACCTATTTTACTGTCCCTGCTCCCCTTCCCCCGGGAGACTTAAAAACAAGTCCTGGAAACCAGCTTCAGATGTGGAAGCCAAGAAAAACAAAACTGTACCCACCTCGAGTCTAGCCCTGAGATAAGTACAGCCATCTTGGCAAAGCAAAAGCAGGCACCCTGCTCTGTAAGAGTGAGTTAGCATAAGAATGGCCATCCTGAAGGCCGGGAAGCCATTTTACTGAGCATCCCTAACCAGCCAGCCCTCACGGGGGGGGGGGGGGGGGGGGGGGGGGGGGGGGGGGCTCGTAACTTGAGATAAGAGAAAGTAGCTAAAACCTGAAAAAAACAACTTAAGGGGAGGTTAGGTGGTGATGCCACAGGGACCAAATGTTAAAGAAAAACAAATAGTTAACTTGCAGAGATCACAATCCTGCAAGACAGGAGTCTCCCTTGGTTTACCAAAGTCCTGGTGATTTACAACAAAAAGGCTATTTTTCAATGGCCCAAATTTCCAGAGACAAATGGCTCAGTATCTCGAGGCCTAAGGTCACCCTCCCCACCATAAAACTGAAGGAGACTGAGGCAGAAGGAAATGTAAATAAAGTTAAATTTCTTCTATACCTAAATCTCACTTAATCGCCAGGATGGCTCCAGGGTGACGCCGGGGTGGCAAAAGGTTAAAGAAAGTTAAACTGTCAAAGTGGGGCGCAAGATATGTATGTAGCTATGAAAAAGTGCCTTGAAAATGCTATATAAACCCTTGGCTTTGAGTGCTCGGGGTCCTTGTTGAAACCCGCTGTGCCGGGCAGATACTTGGACCCCAGCTAGCTGGAAATAAGCCTCGCTGTGTGACTTGCATTATCGAGAGTTGTTCCCTGTCTAATTGAGGGGTGGTCAACTCCATACCCTAACAGCTTGAGGGCGTATCTTTTTTTTTTTTAATTGAGGTACAGTTGACACATCAAGTTACATTAATTTCAGGTGTGCAGTATAGGGATTCAACAAGTCTGTATGTTACCATTATCCTCACTGCAAGTGTAGCTACCCTCTGTCCCCATACAAAGCTATTACTGTACCATTGACTGTATTCCTTACATTGTACTTTTTATCCCTGTGACTTATTTTATTTTATCCCTGTGACTTCTGTAACTGGAGGCCTGTGCCTCTCACTCCCCTTCACCCATTTTGCCCATCTCCCCACCCCTCCCCTCTGGCAGCCATCAGTTCGTTCTCTATTTCTGCCTTTTGTCTGGTCATTTGTTTTGTTTTTTAGATTCCACATATAACTGAAACCATATGGTATCTTTTTAAAAGCTTCACAGGTGATGCGGATCCCCTACCAGGATCAAGATCCATCCTACAGTCTTATTAGATGGTTTCTCTAATCCCCTAGCTCTGACATTATTTGTTTATATTACTACTCTGGCTATTTGCTGAAAGTGTGTTTTTTTTTTTAATTAATTTTTTATTTTTTATAAACATATATTTTTATCCCCAGGGGTACAGGTCTGTGAATCACCAGGTTTACACACTTCACAGCACTCACCAAAGCACATACCCTCCCCAATGTCCATAATCCCACCCCTTTCTCCCAAACCCCCTCCCCCCAGCAGCCCTCAGTTTGTTGACCCAGCAATTGCACTATTGGGTATTTACCCTAAAGATACAAACGTAGTGATCCAAAGGGGCACGTGCACCCGAATGTTTATAGCAGCAATGTCCACAATAGCCAAACTATGGAAAGAACCTAGATGTCCATCAACAGATGAATGGATCAAGAAGATGTGGTATATATACACAATGAAAGTGTGTTTTGTTTTGCTTTTGCTTTTTACAGAGGACATAGATGAAAACCTCCTATTTTGAATAAAGATTTGAGAGAATTCAAACATTCCAGCATCCTCCCGTGTTCCCGACCGCTCCGGAAAATATATGCAGCTGCAATATTTGTAGATTTATATTTAGCAAAATATATGAGAAGACAATGAGAGTAATTGCTTGCTAACAGTGTATGCACCAAGCATTTAACATTAGCTTTGGAAATAAAACTTTAAATAAAGTCAACGTATGCAAAATACTGTGTACTGTTTGTGAACAGGAGTTTAAGTCATCACTCTCTGCATCCACTTGAGATACTTACTAATTATAAAACTTGAAGAAAATTTTGTCATTTTGTCCATAATATCATGTATACTTCAAGAAAATGGTATCATGTTCTTTTGTTGTTAAGGTGTATTATTTTCAGTATCTTGATGTCCTAATAAAAATCTAAATGCTTACTCAAATTTATTTCCAGTCATTTATTTAAACAACCATATGTGAAAGACCAACTCAGAACTCACCCTTCAAATCAAATTATAATTGTGCTTCCTAGATCCTACTACTTTAAAGAAGTGAGTGTGGTTGGAGATGTTTCCTATGGGAAACAAATACTCAGTTGCTAAATGGTAGATGTTTATTAATGTCCTTTGTCGTGCTGTAAATTTAAACGGAAAAGAAATAAGTTCAAGTTATTTCTACTAAATTCAGCTTAAAATATGGATGATTATGCACTGCTCAATACAACTAATTCTAACTTTCATGCAGCTGTTGGGGGGAAAGGGGACCCTATAAAATTTCTACACATTCTGTGTCCTCAAAATAAAATAATATAAAGATAGTGCAGACAGTATAAAAGCTCTGAGGTGTCTTAATGTCCAATGTAGTCAGAGATAAATATTAGTACTGTAAATTGATAGCAAGAAATCGGTGGTAAGAGAAATTTTGTGTTCTCATTTGAACTCTTTCTTCTTTGATAACTGTTAATACAGTAAAGGCTAGATTGCAAAAATAATAAGACACCATGATAGAGCTTTTTCCAAGGTCTGAACCAAAGCAGTAAAAGAACCTGACACCTTCTATATTCTACTTAACAATATTTAAAAGAAAATAAAATGGTTTTTGGTACATATTTTCCTATCTGAAATGAAAGCTAATCAATGCAATTGTCTTTTTTTTTTTTTTTAATAATCAAAAATGTGTTATCGTGGTTGTTAAGAGCTTTGTCTATTAGAGTCACTGAGAGAATCTGCCCAAGAAATTTCATCTGAAGGAACTCCTGAAAAAGCTCGCTTTTTAACAGGATAATTTTCTCTGATTAACTTCAAAATCATATTATCTATTTTCTTAGCTTTGTGAGTTACTTGTTCTTTTTTTTTTTTAAGATTTTTATTTATTTATTTGAAGAGAGAGATCACAAGTAGACAAAGAGGCAGGCAGAGAGAGAGAGGAAGGGAAGCAGGCTCCCCGCCGAGCAGAGAGCCCGATGTGGGGACTCGATCCCAGGACCCTGAGATCATGACCTGAGCCGAAGGCAGCAGCTTAATCCACTGAGCCACCCAGGCCCCCCGAGTTACTCGTTCTTAACCAGACCACATCACACCCATCATTTCTAAATAATTAAGGTCAATTTGATTAATCAAAATATAAATATTATATATAACCTTTTCCAACTACAGAAATAAGTTTAGAAATTATTCCAAAATTCAGAATGTTTTTATTTGCAGCTTCAGAGAAATGACATGAGATGTCTTAATTACAGTCATAAATTTACGAATTTGTTAGGAACTGTGGAATTATATTTGGAGGTATTAATTAGAACTAAATTACCACTTTAAATGTTTTAGAATAGTGAAAAGTGATTTTAATTATAAAGACACTACCTGTTTATTTAAAATGCTTTATTTGAAAATAAGGTCATTTTGGGCTGACAAATATTACTTAATAATAAAAAATTTTAGAACCTTAAATTTTCTGTCCACTAAGTCTCCCTAGTATATTGCTGCCCTACATGATATATTGTAGACATACTTTAATATTCTTGATGGTCACGATTTTCTTTTTAAGATTTTATTTATTTGACAGAGAGAGAGATCACAAGAAGGCCGAGAGGCAGGCAGAGAGAGAGAGGAAAGCAGGCTCCCTGCCGAGCAGAGAGCCCGATGCAGGGCTTGATCTCGGGACCCCGAGACCATGACCCGGGCCAAAGGCAGAGGCTCAACCCACTGAGCCACCCAGGTGCCCCATTGTGGTCACAATTTTTAACTGTGGTTTGTTTGTGATAAAGACATTCCTCTAATCCCAACCAAGAAGATGAAGTTATTTTCTGTCATCAGTCGTTAAGCCCTATCTCTGTGTGAGATACTTTAGAAGTTGGACTTCTAGTCTGAAACTAGTTATTCAGTTTAGCTTTAAATCTTGTGACTCACATTACCCATGACCATAAAGGCATTAGTAATACGACTTAAATACTAGATGGGTATACAGATCCTAGAAGATCACACTGCTCCTTGACTTCGTTGCTCCGAGGGCCATTTGAAGCAAAGGTAATTAAAAAGATACACGGTATATTCTGGGCTGCTATTGCACTAGGTCAAAGAAGGTAAAATTTTCTCGTGTCGGGTAACTTATGATTTCTAACAAGCCCACTGATCGAAGAAGAAAATTCAAGGGTTTCGATCTCAAAGAAAGAAAGGAGAAGGAGAAACCTGAAAAAGACGAGAAAGGTAAATAAGTTGCCTAATTCAGGTAAAGTAAATTAGCATGAAGATAAATCATAGTTGGAACGCCTGGGTGGCTCAGTTGGTTAAGCAGCTGCCTTCGGCTCAGGTCATGATCCCAGGGTCCTGGGATCGAGTCCCACATCAGGCTCCTTGCTCTGCAGAGAGCCTGCTTCTCCCTCTGCCTCTGCCTGCCTCTCTGTCTGCCTGTGCTCGCTCGCTCTCTCTCCCTCTGTCTCTGACAAATAAATAAAATCTTTAAAAAAAAAAAGCTAAGTCATAGTTGAGTTTAAAATAAATATATATAAAATAGTTGATGAGTGACTTTTATAAAGAGATATACCTTGCTTCAGATGCTGGTGAAGTCTTAATGAGAGCGTGATGAATTTGATTTTTCTTTCAAAATTCAATTCCAGAGCAGTGTTTTTTGGTTTGAAACTCTCATGGTAAATCAATTTGAATTAAATGTGATTTAAGACAGTAAAAATGCTTGCTTTCTGAATCTGCTGGCCAGTAAAGACCACACTGATTTGCGTTTTTGAATTACTCATATTTACTAATATTGTACTATTGTCTATCAACCCACTATGCCTTATAAGATTTTCCCCCTATCGTTTTCTTCTTGAGAAATTATAATTGTCAGTAACAGCATCCAGCCTATGTAAAGGTCTAGTAAGTCTCATGTGGGTAGAAGCTCAAGATGGATTTATTTGTATATTATATAAGAAATCTCATTTGAGGAGTACTTGGGTTAAGTGTCTGCCTTCAGTTCAGGTCATGATCCCAGGGTCCTGGGGTTGAACCCCACATCCGGCTTTCTGCTCAACAGGGAATCTGCTTCTCACTCTCTCTCCCTTCCATTCTTCCTCCCTCCTCACTGCTTGTTCTCTCCCTCTCTCTCTCATGATGAAACGCTGGTGTTTAAAGATTGGTGGGTAGAGGTTACAAATTCAAATAACTTCAGGGACCAAGCAGGTATAGGTTAAACTGTGAGATTATAGGGAAGAGTAGGAACTGTACGCAACGTTATCAGCCAGAGAATGCATGTCTTCTCTAAAGGCATTCGAAGTTTTTTTAAAGCATTAGTCTAAGCTTGACAAAACCTGTATCTGGAGGCAGACTTGAGCTTGACCACTGCTTCAACCCCTCTAACTAAGCAGCCTATTTACAACAGGAATAGGACTTAGAAAAAAACTAAAATGATTTTCTAACCCTTCAATTCCAGACTCTTCTTTCAGAATGCAATTTCTTGTCTTGGCTGGCCTTTTGAGCGCTGCCACTGCTCTGCCCATCCCCGTGAGTACACCTCCTCCATTGTCCACTCCATTTCCAGTCTAGAGAGAGTACTTCTGGACTAGTATTTCTGAGCCTTTCCTGTATCTTTTCATTTCATGAAAGAGAAAGGTAGAGTCCAGGAAAACTGTAGAGTCGGGAATTTATCACTCGTCTTCAGCCCAATGGTCTTCTCAGGACAAATCTCAGTCCCATGTGCCATCTGCCATCTGACCTTGAGCAAGGGGCTGACCCATGGCTTCCCAGTCTGTAAAATAAGTCGTAAGAGCGACCTAAGAGTAGTGCAAAGATAGTAAAAATGCATATGAAGCCAGAATTCCTCTGGCTCATCCAGTTAGGACTGAAAAATAGGCAGCTCTCAAATAAACTTAGCAAGATAGAACTCCTATTTCACAGTGACCTAAGTCTTAATTATGCAGTTTGAATTGAGTTTCATTTACAATATCTTTACCCCAAACCGTCTCTTGTTGACTGTAGCCATGCCTCACACATCTATACAAATGATTTCTACAAGTGTCATTTGTGTCAGCTGTAGTCTGAATATGTAGGACACCAAGTAGACAAGAAATCCTCTTTCCTGCACTCTTTCTAACCAAGGAGCTTTCAAAGTGAGGGAGCATTCAAAATTTGTGTTTGGGGATACAAAATTTAAATTGACCATACTACACTCCCTTCGCTTTGAACTTCTGAATGCTAAGAAGGAAATGGAGAGCACTGTTGATTCGAAGATAAAGAGACATGCAACATGTAATGACTCTTACGAAATGTAAATAAAAACATTATTCGAAAGTAAGCTTAAAGGCAAAAAGTACACCTTCTAAATCACTGGACAAAATTAATTCGACCTTTCCCCATTAGATAGGCAACCGCTTTTCATTTCTGAAGTGAAGGTGCACCACTGGTGGGCATACTGCCAAATAGTGGCCTGTTACTGACTCTCATAAAATCTCTTTATAACGAACACTCTATTACCACATGTTGTTTCACCTTGTTGCTGTTGTTGTTTTACAAGCTTGAACAATTTGGAGGAAGTACCAGTGAACAGGTAAACTTCTCATTGTATTTTCAAATGCCGTGTTCATCATTTTTAAAGTTGACAGCTGTCTGAAATGACTGACATCATGTTTCTTTTTACAGAGATTTGGCTTTTACCCACTGCCAGGACCGCCATTTTTCCCTCCGATCCTGTTTCCCCCACCTCCACCTCCACAACTGCCCTTGGTAAACATGGGTTTGAAGAATCTCAAATTCCAAAAAAAAATTTATTACTTAGATGATGGTTGTTAAATTTCCCCAATTTTCATACACTTATATGAGGCTTAATTTCAGGTTGCCAGGCATCATCAGCTCTTCACACCCCCACACAGCATAGCCTGTGGCAGAATGTGACAGGAACCAGCAGATTTCCCCCTCTGAATATTCAGTGACTTCTTCCAATGGCCCTCTCTCTCTCTACACTTAACCATCAAAAAAGTGTTCATACTGAATTCCTTTGACTTTGGAGAGCCTAGTTGCTCTTCATGAAGAAAATACCTCTTTTAGTATTTTTTCCTAAATCATCTTGCTGCTTTTTTTCTCAAAAGTTTTTTTTTTTTTTTTTTTTTTAGCTCTTTGTAACTTCCTCTCCACAGGTGAAACAATATAATTATTTTGCTCTTCCTGTTAATTCCTCTCCAATCTCTCCTAATATCTGGATTCTTGTAACATTTTTAAATAAAGGCCGGAGAGTGCTAAATACATACTAGAAATTTCTTCACTCTCTATGGAATAGTTACACTGGTACAGATAGGTAACGTTCATTTGATTAATATTTACGCGTGTCTACTGCATGATAGGGTCTCTGGAGGGCAGGAAATACAAAAACTATGAGATATGTTCCCAGTTGGATGAGAGAGATGCATCAGTGTAAAAATGTATGTTGATAAGTGCTTCTAGATGTAAATACAGAGTTGATTTGGGCTGTGGATCCAAAGACTTGATTCACAGAGGAGACGTGATCTGAGCCAGGTCACAAGGGCTGAGGAGTGGCTGGGATGCTGCAGGCAGAGGGAACAGTAAGTGTGCCAAACGGACCTGAAAGCGACAGGACAATTTGGGCAAATGACCAGTACAATGAGGCTTTTGAAAAGTTAACACACATTTTAAAATAGCATCTTGTTCAACTTCTTGTCTACCACCTATTTTGAAAACAAACGTGATTTTGTATAATTTTATATCTAAATGAAATAAATGAGTTTTATAGCTAAATGAAATAAACACCTTCCTTTTGCTTGTATTTAATTTAAACTGTTTATTTTGCAACTTTAAGTAGGCTTTTGGAAATTTGTCACTGAAGTTACAGTCCTCAATGGAACAGTCTTTCCCTTTAATGTTTTCACATATCCTAAATTTCTAAGTACTTGCATTTATCATTAGTTGCTAATTAATTGCTAATTTTGGTTCAGTCAAAGCTAGAGCACTGTTTTCCTTTTTTTTTTGTTTTTTTTTTTTTTGGCTGAAATTCAGTAAGATTTAAGTAATGCAAAATCCTGAAGTTTTGGGTTATAATCAGAATGTAGGAATCTCGGTTAACATCTTATGGGAAATCTTTTCAGCAACAGATCACTAGTATTTGAAATGGAAACTTCCTTCCACCAGATGGCAGAGTGGTATTAAAAAGCAAAGGAAAAACTACTCCAGAAAAGCTGGTAAATTTGCAAGCACTATCAAATGCATAAGATTCCTTGGCTTTCGATTTAACTAAGCAAAACAAAAACAAAACAAAACACATACCTCTTGAGAGAAACAAATAATTTAAAATCCATTAGACTCTCAGCTCCACCAAGTTAAAAGTGGGCTCCTTGAGAGCATAATTGCTCAATAAGTACTGATGGAAGATGGAAGGATAAATGAGTTAATGAGAAAAAAAGCTAAAACAAAATTTTGGTTTATTCACAATTCACTTTCTTCCCCCTCTTTTTTTGTAGATTCCAATTCCTCTTCCTTTTCCTCTTCCTTTTCCCTTTGATCCAAATCAGGTAAGTATACTTAAAATTTCCTTTAAGGAAGTATTTAAATGAATGAAACAAATGAAACAAAACAATAGTTTGAACGTTCTTTAGATTTAATTGGAGAGAAACCTGATACCAGGGATTAATAGTCATCATTCTCTTTTGGACCTTCAGTTATTGGTATTTTATCAGGTTTGGGTTATTTTATATACAAATCTCATATACCCTTGCAGACTGAACTACCTAAGACCTGAAACTTTCCTTGATCGTGTGGAAGGAACCCAGGAAACAAGTACAAAAAGCATTTGAAGTCAAATATTCTAGGGATGCAAACTCTGCCATTTCATACTCTGGAGTGATCTTGAATTCCTCTGAGTCTTACTTTCTTCTAGAATATAAAATAATGAAAATGAATGACTTACAGAATCTATTTCCCCTCTAAAATCTTATGCTTATATCTACCATTAATGAGAGGAAAATGCATTCTTTTGAAATGAAATCCTTTAAACTGGATTTAAGATTATAGCCACGTTATAAAAGGATTATTTAAATTTCATTTTTGACAGAATTTTGCTGGATGGGAGGACAATTACATATGATAAGATTGATTCAGTCATAAATCAAAAAATAAGTCATCTAAATTAAAGCATATTAAAACTGAATTTGTTAATGATACTCCTATCATAATGATGGGAAATGGCATTCATTAAGGTTTTCTTTCATAAAAAAGTGATCCTAAAATACAGTCTTTTTCCCAACCTAGTAAGCATAAGTTTAATGACTTTTTCAAGAAGTCCCTGCTATGTTTGGAGACCACAAAACACAAAGTGGACTATATGCTTCCAGAGACAGCAGGTCTGGGGGGGAGAGAGTGGGGGGGTTACTTAAAATATTAATGAATATGATTCTTAATGACAATTTTTAGAAATGTAAGAATTCTAAAAAGCATGTTTTCATTAATCAATCTAATATAAAATCATTAACACAGACAAGAGAGACAAAATGCTGAATTACAACTCCTTCATTATTTGACTATTTCCTTTATTCTAGGTCCTGACACTTAATGACCTTATAACGGTAAATATATCTGCCCTATTAAAGTATAAAGTTCAAAAATGCTACATGCAACTGCTTATATAAGATGAAAATTACTATCTTTATTAGTCTGATTCATTTGGAAACAAAATAAAGCCCAGCTGTTAAATTCAAAGCAAAAAAACAATCTCAATGCATATGGACGGTTCTACAGTCAATTCTTCAATTCATCCAGACTATAAACTGACAAAACCACCTCTTTGATCACGGATGAGGGTGAAATTGAAGAGTCAAAAGACTTAGACCTACAGGATAAATTGCTTTAGAGAAATTAAATAGACTTGATTATTTCTTCATTAACAATGCATTAGCATAAACACATAATACATTAAAAATTATCAAATCTAAATTCCAACAGATAATAATTTTTTAACTGAAATGCACAAATTCAACTTCTTAATGAGGCCCTTTATTGATACAATAAGTTATTCAGAATCTTAATTTATGAAAACTCAAGAGAAATACCTGAGTGGATTTTATAAAAGAGAACACTAAAAAATTCCATTTCCTCTAAAAACATACTTTTCATATTTAACCATTTTCTGAAATCAAGACAAACCTTGCAATAGATACATACTTTTATTCGAAGATCTTTTTCTTTGAAATGCCATCATTAACTAAAATGTACGTTATACAATCAGTGGTATCTTAGAATCAAAGACATGCATGTTTTGTAAAAATGTCAAAAACTTGGACCTAAATCATTTGTGTGCCTGAGAGAAAAATTTTCCAAGCTGAGACTATTTAAAGCCAGCCATCTTGAGGAATATTTAAGTGTCCCAGAAACTTGAGTTCAACAGCTTCTGAGTCTACCCAATAAGAACTTTAGTCTCTTTAGTTCAAGTGCTAGTGTTCTCCCTACAATCCACTCTGTTTAAGCAACATTATAGTCCATTTCCAAATGGCAAACAATAAAAATTCTTGCATATTTCTAACTAAAAATGTTTTAGAAAACTACCTTCCATGAATAATTACTGATGATTACAAAAATAGCAAGTTCACCTCTACATCAAACATGGCTGAAAGACCACTGGCCTGTGGTTAGAAAGCTTCTATGCCCACCTTTGTAATTAAATTATCTGTGTGACCATGGGTAAAAGTATAGTTTACCTCTAAAGTCTCTCCCAGTGAAAATACTGACTTCTCAGACACATGACTCATTCAGATGACCAGATTTGAACACTTAATACCTATTTATACTTTCCTTTACTGAACTTCTTGAAAGTATTATGGGCTGGGACATCTGGCTTGCTTAGTCAGTAGGGTATGTGATTCTTGATCTCAGGGTCATGAGTTTGAATCCCATGTTGAGTGACTACTTGAAAATTAAATCTTTAAAAAAAAAAAAAAGTGCTGGCACCTGGGTGGCTCAGTGGGTTAAAGCCTCTGCCTTCGGCTCAGGTCATGATCCCAGGGTCCTGGGATCAAGCCCCACATTGGGCTCTCTGCTCTGCAGGGAGCCTGCTTCCCCCTCTCTCTCTCTGCCTGCCTCTCTGCCTACTTGTGATCTCTGTCTCTCAAATAAATAAATTTTTAAAAGTCTTAAAAAAAAAAAAAGTGCTGTTGGCCACTACTCATTCTGTGAAGAATTCTGACAGAATAACTTACAGAACTGCCTTATCTTCAGAGCCATAAGAATTTTTTTTCTCCCAGTGTTCCTAGTTAAGTCAGAAAGCAAGAAGAGGCCCAAGAGAACAAACACTACCTCAGGTATTACCCTTGCCCAAGAGAAAATTGGGACAGTTTTTAGCTTACATGTTCTTGCATATGTGCTGGGATGGACAGCTCTGCAAATAGAGGGATTAGCCTTCTTTCAGTGGTCAATTTCTTCAGCAAGCTGCCAGTCTATTAAAACAGAAGGACCTGTGCAATCTACAAAGCAGTACTTTTCCAGTGAAACTGCTTGTCTAAGGAGACCCTCAAAGCAAAGTATTCATAGTTGTCCTAAAATTTTGGTTCAAGTATCATTCACATAGGGAGCTTGCATAATTTAAGAAAAGTAGCACTTGCCTGGATGTGTACACAGCGAGGTTTTTTTTTTTTTTTTTTTAAGATTTTATTTATTTGAGGGCACCTGGGTGGCTCAGTGGGTTAAGCCGCTGCCTTCAGCTCAGGTCATGATCTCAGGGTCCTGGGATCGAGTTCCGCATGGGGCTCTCTGCTCAGCGGGGAGCCTGCTTCCCCCCCGCCCCGCCTGCCTCTCTGCCTACTTGTGATTTCTCTCTGTCAAATAAATAAAATCTTTTAAAAAAAAAAAAAAGATTTTATTTATTTGAGAGAGAGTGTGTGTGAGAGAGAGAGAGAAAGAGAGCATGAGAGGAGAGAGGTCAGTGGGAGAAGCAGACTCCCCACTAAGCAGGAAGCCTGATGTGAGACTCTATCCCGGGACTCCAGGATCATGACCTGAGCTGAAGGCAGACACTTAACCAACTGAGCCAACCAGGCGCCCACACAGCAAGTTTCTTTCTTTCTTTCTTTCTTTCTTTCTTTCTTTCTTTCTTTCTTTCTTTCTTTCTTTCTTTCTTTTATTTATTTATTTGACAGAGAAAGAGAGAGCACAAGCAGCGGGGAGTGGCAAGCAGAGGGAGAGGGAGAAGCAGGCTCCCCGCTGAGCAGGGATCCCAACATGGGGCTCGATCCCAGGACTCAGAGATCATGACCCAAGCCAAAGGCAGATGCTCAACTGACTGAGCCACCCAGGCGCCCCCACAGAGCAAGTTTTTAACCATTCACATCAATCCTATCTTTTAGATTATAGTGAATATAGTTACAAGAAAATAGTTTTTTGAATTAAGGAAATTTAAATCTAGATATTGTATATTTATTTTAAAATTTACACCATACAAATAAAGCACTAAAAATGGAATTAATTTTTCAACAAAACAAAGATTTTTCATATGGAAAATATTTTAGCTTACATGTGGACCAAGTTAAAAATAAACCCACTGACAGCTCTAGCACTGATCATTGACTTTTCTTTTCAGTTAATCACTTCTATTTTGAACCAACTCGGGGTAAGTTCACATTAACTTTTAAGCTATTGTAAACTACAAACCTATTTAATGGACTGAAAAAGTCTTTTTTTTTTTTTAGGGTTTCATTGGGGTAAGACTTTATTTCTATGATTTTATTGATAAAAGTAAGTGACATTTAATCTCAGAAAAGGTAAGAATAATTCTCCTGAACTATAAAAACATATGGCATAGTCAAACCCAACTGACTTACCCAAATTAAAACTTCTGAATTATAAATTCTTGAGATCACAATTTCTGTAGGTTTAAAAATGTATTTTTTTTTCATAATGTCCATGGTATGTGACAAAATTTCAGCTTACAGAAATATATGCAATAATAGGTTAATAAATTTCAAACAGTAAATTTTACCTCAACCTCGTTGTTTTATGGACAATTCATGGTAAGCAGTGAAAAAAGTCTGCTGTGAAACTACCACATCTAGAAATGGCCTGATTTCAAGGCAAGGCAACACATCTCCGTAACACAAAAGCATCAGCTTTGCTGGATGGCAAGGCTACAAACCTTGAAACTTCCCACTTTGATTCTCATCCAAGTTTGCTTTCATTTAAAATACAAAAAGTAGGTATGTTCCTTTTTTAAATACCTGAATTAATGTCAATGAAGTCTATACAGTATTTAGTTATTTTAATCTACCTTGAGAGAAGCGGAGTCAAAATAGTCCCAATCCCAATTTTGAGAAAGAAATTGGATTTCACCCAAGTTTTCACTCCCTAAAACATTTACTTAGTATCTCTTACCATTTCAAATGCTCTTATCAGGCCATCAGAAGGCTAGATGGGAGAAGTTAAGCTCTTTGTTGCAGAAAACCCAGTTGAGGGTTCAATTTATCAGCGCTTCGGGTGTAACAGAACCACATTATTTTCTACCTCCCAGTACACGTGATTACACCAATACTAACCCAACACCAATAAATTAACTGTAGGATGGGAAACATGAGTGGAAGCAAAGAAAAACTTATGGCAAAAATACCTTCATATAATAACTATAGTCTGTAATGTTTATTTTGGCAGAAATAATTCTCTATGTCAGAAGTTATATACAGTAAGTACAATCTCCAAATACATTTCAAGCACTATTACACATTTTAAAAATATTTTTACCTTAAGAGTTTAATAGTCTCCGGTCATGTCCATATTGATAAATTAATAGTTTGAGGAAAGGTGTACTGATGAAAGCAGGTAATTAACCTATTCAAATTCATTACAAATGCTTTCTTCAAAGGATGCATTTTTAAATCAGTTTATTAAAACTTCACAAATATATTAGAGTGTAATACTACCCACCATTTCTTATACTATAAGAAAATATAGCATTTAGCCTCTAAAGGTGGTTAGAATTTTCAAGTGCCCTCTTTAGCTACCAAATATTTAGGTTGTAGATAATTATGGTCTTACTATGAAAGTCCAGCATATTGCTTCCGTTTGAGTTTGAAATGCTTTCAAAAGCTTCAGAACACCTGCTAGCAAGACAAATATTGGCTGATGCCACTTATCCTTAAGATATAACCAAATAAAATGTCTCTGAGCCAAAATTTCAATGTCAACAATGCTAGCTAAACCACACATGGCCCTAAAGTCAAGTCATAAACTCTATCAATATGGTTAATGTGAGTAGTCCTTAAATAATGTATAATCTTCCGAACTGCATGCTTAAAGTAACAAAGCTTCTTCTCCGTAGTAAGGAATACAATACAGAAGAAGTTTATGAACAAGGCAGACCTGGATTCAAATCCCAGCTCTGTCCATTTCTGAATTAAGCTTGGGACAATTTTTCTAAATATCATTTTCATCTGTGAAATGGAAATAATACCACCTAACATCATGATTGTTTGGAGGATTGAGTGATATAATGTAGATACTCAGTAAGTGGTATCTGTTAATACTATTTTGCTAAATATCTCTTTTAGACAAAAGTATTTCAATAGTATTCCTTACATCTAAAATATAAGAAAAGCAAATATGGAGGTAATATCACCTAGTAATATAGGAGCAGATATTCCTCCATAAATGTCTTAAACTAAAATTTTAATCTGTTTTTTTCTTATTATAGATGATGCTGGATATTTAAAACACTTATCAGAAGATTATCTGCTTCTATCCTATCTATAGTTTATAGGAGTTTTATAATTCTGCATACTTTATATGTCCCAGAGAAAACTCCAAAATGCCATGAAGAATTTATCTACAGACCATGTGCTTTAGTACTTCTTTAAATAAAGTGTTGTATTATCTAATATCTTTTCTAGTGTCATTGTAAATGTTTCAACACTATTACACATAAGTAAATGTTGACCTTCAGGGAATTGCTCAAACTTTCTTAAGAGCCTTAGTAAGCAGCTTCAATTTAAAGAATTCCATTTAGTGCCAGGAAAAAGCAATCTCTTCTTGCCAAACAGTAAAAGTAGAATCCAAACTGTTCATTCTAGAAGAAGGTCATCCTACATACCACCTAATGAGCAGGTCATCCTAGTCAGCACAAGTCCCTTATTACATAACCAGGGACCAGGATTTTATGGATTTTAGAAAATTAATGTCATATTGAAACCTTATAATGCTTCCAGAATGGTCTGAAACAACACCCTGAAATCAAACATTCTAATGTTTCTCAGCAAAACTTACAGTCACAGGAATGGGCAGAAAGCTTCCTGTCAGTTCAGCTCAGGTTTACCACCAAAGTAGTTTTGACACTAAATTGGGGGGCTAAAAACCTTTTGATTTACCTTAGCCCACTTTTGTCCTCAAGCTACTATAATACTTTTTCCAAATATGGTAAGGGAAACAACCATGACCTTTTTTTTTTTTTTTTAAGATTTATATATTTATTTGACACAGAGAGAGAGAGATCACAAGTAGGCAGAGACAGAGAGGGGGAAGCAGGCTGCCTGCTGAGCAGAGAGCCTGATGTTGGGCTCAATCCCAGGACCCTGGGATCATGACCTGAGCTGAAGGCAGAGGCTTAACCCAGAGCCACCCAGGTGCCCCAACAACCATGTCTTTATTCCCTAAACCTCCTTTTCTTCAGATCCCCCATCTGTAGTCCAGCTGGAATAAAGGAATTATGAAGGTCCTCACTTTAGGTTGACAGGACTAAATACCACAGGACTTTCCCAATGGGCATCGTATAGCCAAAATGTGATACACCTGCCCATCAGACAAGTATTCTTTTCCTTCCTCTTCCCTGCCTCCACGAGCACCCAGACCATCAACAACTCTTTCCTTTCCTCAAATCATGTTAACAGTAGGCCTCTCAAGAACCTATTCAAATCCTTATCGTTCCCTTCCAAAAAAAAAAAAAAAATTAACTCTGAAAAGACCTCCGTCTGTCTCATTTCAATTCCTTTCTGAACACTTATTTATTAACATATAATGTACTGTTTCAGGGGTACAGGTCTGTGATTCATCGGTGTTATACAATTCACAGAACTCACCACAACACATACCCTCCCCAGTGCCCATCACCCAGCCACCCCATTCCTCCCACTCCCCGCCACTCCAGAAACCCTATTTGTTTCCTGAGATTGAATCTCTCATGGTTTGTCTCCCTCTGGTTTTGTCTTGTTTCATTTTTCCCTCTCTTCCCCTATGATCCTCTCTTTTGTTTCTCAGATTCCTCATATCAGTGAGATCATATGATAATTATCTTTCTGATTGACTTATTTTGCTTACTATAATACCCTCAAGTTCTAGCTACGTCATTGTAAATGGCAAGATTGTCTTTTTGATGGCTGCATAATATTCCATTGTATGACCATCTATTCTTAATTTACTCATGATACATGCAGTTATAGTAGAGTGAAATAAACATATCATTTTACGATTCTCTGAACATATCTTTTAATTCAGAATTTTTGGGGTTTTGGGTTTTTTTTTATTTAAGATTTTTATTTATTTATTTGACAGGGAGAGAGAAAGAGCACAAGCAGAGGGAGCAGCAGGTAGAGGGAGAGGGAGATGCAGGATCCCCACTGAGCAGGGAGCCCAATGCGGGACTCCATCCCAGGAACATGGAATCATGACCTGAGCTGAAGGCAGGTGCTAAATCGACTCAGCCACTCAGGCATCCCTAATTGAGAATTTTTGAAAAGTGAGAACGTGAGCTCTTGTTCATTGACCTTGATCTTTATTGACTAAAAGAGTGACTGAAACTTCCTCAAAACACTGATTCTAAAGTCAAGAAAAATATATAAGGTTTCCATTTTGAAAATTGCAAGATTCCAAATTCCAAGATTACATAAAACAAAATATGAGGCAAATAATTTAAAGATAGATTAGACAATGGTGATGCTCCTCCTAAAAGGAGCCTGATGTGGCAGGAACATCCTTCAGACACCAGAAGATCAACAGAAAAAAAAAAAATGATAAATAAGAACTAGATGGAAAACAGAAGTTATGGCTGACCATAAATTTATCTTTATTCAGATTATGATTCTTGAGCGAGCATCAGTTGTTTAGACTTGGTTTAAGCTATGCTTAATTAGAACACATACAAAATGATTATTCATATTTTTTTATTGGAAAGCAGAAAATTCTGTGTTGCATTTCACCATATTTACTAATTATATTCTGATACGAACTTCTAAATGCAAATGGCTCTGAAAGTGAATAAAATAAATTCCAAGTGACCAACCCTGCCCTCCTGTAGGACAAGCTCTGTGATGCTGCCTTCTTTTCAGCACATGCCCCTTTGCTGGCTCATGGCTCCCACAGTGATGTGGGCTACAACCCGCGGCACTCAGTTGCAGTTTCAGAGTCCTCGCTCCAGTGTGCATCTCGCTTTTCGGCCACCAGTTTGATGAACTGAGAGTGACTGGCATAAAGCTGGAGTTGATCACTGATGTCCACCCATTTCACTTTTCCAGCATCATCGCCAGCTTCTAGGGTAAGGTTATCCATTACCTCACCTGTTAGCAAAAAAAAATATATCACCAAGAAAAAGTAATTCATTTATTTATTTTCAACACAATTCTGTAGCTTCAAGTAAATGTGGCCCAGTTCATTAAAAACTAGAATGTTCCAAATCTTCGAAATGCCCCAATTTTAATCAAGTTTCTAAATTTTTTAAAGAAAGATTTACTATTTACTTGAGAGAGAGAGAGAGCACGAGCAGCGGGAAGGGCAGAGGGACAAGCAGACTCTGCGCTGTGTGCAAAGCCCGAAGTCAGACTCAATCCCAGGACCCTGAAATCATGATCTGAGCTGAAGCCACTTAAATGAACCACCCAGGTACCGCCCCCCAAGTTCCTAAATTTTAAGTAGAGGCACAAATATGGAAGCTTTTCTCTTTAAAAAGTAAGAATATCAGCCTTTTAAAAAAGAGTTCTATTAAATAAGTATGAAAACTTATGTCAAAATAAATTCTAGAGGGATTAGAGATTTAAATGTATAAAAAATAAAACAATTATTGGCAATTCATTTTACACTATTAAGGTAAGTGGGCCTTTCTAAGCATGACCCCAAACCAGAAATCATAAATGAAAATATTTATAATTGTATTTACAAATAAATATAAATATTAAAATATTATACTTATCAAAAAATTAAAAGTAATGCTGCTCTCATTCACTATTGTACATTCATTACATATGAATGTAAATGGCATATTTCTGTAAGAAAATTTGCCAATGCTATCAAGAGCTTTGAAAAAGCAAATGCTCTTCGATGAGCATTCATTCCAAAAGTATCAGGTGCCTCTTACCCAGTTTAATAAACATAAGTCAGTTTACCTGTTTCATCATGGTAGTTCACAGCTTCTGTCTCCATCCATGCATTATCAGTGTTTCGAGGATCATCAACATATCCCTTATATATCTATTTTTAAAAGGAGGCAGAAAAAAAGTGTAGAATGAAACACAAATGGGGTGAGCAGATGTGTGTTACCTTCACTGGAATCAGAAATGTAAATATCCTGTTGCAAAACAGTGTGCATAAATATTCAGGAGGCAATAATTACACATTTATTTAGGATCAAAGAACAGCAACTAAGGGTACACAGATTTGGGTAGCAACCCACTGTCCCACTAGGGAGCAAAGCCGGGTTTTTTATTTTTTTATTTTTATTTTTTTTAAGATTTTATTTATTTGACAGAGAGAGAGAGAGAGAGAGAGAGTACAAGCAGGAGGAGCGGCAGAGGGAAAAGAAACAGGATCCCAGCTGAGCAGAGAGCCCAACAGGGAGCTCGATCCCAGGACTCTGGGATCATGACCTAAGTCAAAGGCAGACATTTAAATGACTAAGCCACCCAGGTCCTCCAATTCAGGCTTTTCTAAAGCTAAAAAGAAAATGCTTGTAGAAGTTATTTACAAGGAATTCTGATGCACTGGTAAAGAAAACCAATCGTGGCTGAATATAATCAGTTGCTGAGCCTGTCACTAAGCAAGTCTGTTCTTTAGCAAGTTGCAGGTGTTTGTGTAGTCTTTGGAGTATTTGTGGTTTGGCCCAGTTTAAAAGTTCAGGGCTCCACCTGGTGAAGTGCACAAGGCCCAGCTCCTAAAGGCCTCTTAGCTCCATTTTAAAACCTCTTGACATAACTGACTCCATTATTTCACCTTTCATAAAGAAATGTAAATATCACAACCTTTCATGTAGCATTCTATATGTTTGATTTAAATTTCCCAGGAAACAATATTGTCCAGAACCATTTGAGTCAGCTTTAAAATTCACAAAACCCTCAGGGTGCCTAGGTGGCTCAGTTAGTTAAGCATCTCACTCTTGATTTCAGCTCAGGTCGTGATCTCAGGGTTGTGGGATTAAGCCTGGCATTCTGTCTCCCTCTGTCCCTTCTCCCACCTCCCACCCCCTCATGTGAAAATAAAAATTTCACAAAACCCTCAACTCCACAGACTTTAATTTCATAATTTGGGAATTATGAAATTCCCAGTCACATTTGGGCCATATGATTTTTTTTAAAGGCTCTATAAGTATTACTCTGTTTTAGTAATTTCTGCAATTATAGTTTCAGACATACAAAGATTCTTTTAGTTATAAAGAGATCTATGAATAAATTTGGTAAAGACTAATATTTAAGCTCTTAATACATGAAAAGATTTGGATCTAGCCATCTAACACAAATGCAACCAAAAACCTGAACATAAACAAGAAATCCCAATTCTAGAAAGGAAACATAGCAAGTGGAACAAAAGCCAGCATAAAACAGAAGAAACTCTGTAGTACGTTTTCTTATCATCAGTACACATATACTGATGTGTACTTTTTTTAAAATTACAAAGGGTATGTAGACAAAACAGAGGTAAGACTTAAATGGTTATCCACCAAAAAAACTCTGAATAACATAACTTAAAATGTAAATGTCTTTGTAAACAGCCAAATTCATATAATTTTTTTTTAAAGGTTCTCTGATGGATGGGTGAGCTCAGGGTCACATTAGCTAACATGTAGTCCAAAGAAAAACTCAGAGGAGATAAATGTATTCTAATGAAACTGACCTAAAGTTGGGCTATAAAACTTTAAGCAGAACTGTATTTCAGTGACGATCTACTGAATTTAAGTTGTGTTTAGCAATATGTATTTCAAATACACGGGTAATTCACTTTATTCAGAGAATAAACTACCGGATTTCCAGTTGAACTTTTAAATAATTTTCATTCATCCATGGGGCTAAGTCCCTTCAGAGGAACCACCTTTTCTTACCACTAGATGTTCCTGGCTGAAGAGCTTGTGCAACTGTTCCTCTAATTCTTTTTTTTCCGCTCCAGATTTCTGTAAGGAGTTGAGAGCTTCTTCGCCAAACTCTCTTTTAAGTGCAGCACTAATCTTCTCTCCAGGATCCACCATCCCCTAAGAGTCACATTTTAAGGGGAAAAAAAGTAATACACTTTAACTCATGCAACAAATATTTACTGGGTGATACAGTAAACATTGTTCTAGCTGCCCGTAATCATGATCCCCATTCTCCTGTGCTATGTTCTTCTATAAACCATTTGATTCTAGGAGAAGCAGCCAGTCAGGGTATCCCATGTATTTGACCACAGTAATTGGTTCGAGGTTAGTCTATGGTAAACTGAGCCAAACAGACCTCTTTCCTGGTACCTTCCAAACTCAAGCTAAGGGGGAAGGCCTGGAGGCAAGGAAGAATACAGCAAGCTAATACTTCCCCATTGTTCATTCCAATCCATTTTTGTCCTACAATGGAAAAAACCATTCTTGCAGATAGCAGTATATGTATAAAGTGTCATCCTCTTACCAAACTATCTCCATTTCATAATATGGCATAAAATATAAAATCCTCTACTGCTAAAAAAAATTTTAAATGTAAAAAAAAACAAAAATCTCTGCTGGGGGCACCTGGGTGGCTCAGTTGGCTAAGCTACTGCCTTCAGCTCAGGTCATGATCCTCGGGTCATGGGATGGAGCACTGTTTTGGGCTCCCCACTCAGCGGGGAGTCTGCTTCTCCCTCTGCCCCTGTCTGCCTCTCTCTTAAATAAGTAAACCTTAAAAACAAAACAAAACAAGGGGCGCCTGGGTGGCTCAGCGGGTTAAAGCCTCTGCCTTCGGCTCCAGTCATGATCCCAGCGTCCTGGGATCGAGCCCCACATTGGGCTCTCTGCTCAGCAGGGAGCCTGCTTCCTCCTCTCTCTGCCTGCCTCTCTGCCTACTTGTGATCTCTATCTGTCAAATAAATAAAATCTTATAAAAATTAAAATTTAAAATTAAAAAAAAACACCTCTGTTGCACAAACACCCATTTTACTTTTTTAATAATTTTTTAAATTTTTTATTAACATATAATGTAATATTAGCCCTAGGGGCAAACTCTGTGAATCACCAGGTTTACACACTTCACAGCACTCACCATAGCACACACCTTCCCCAATGTCCATAACCTAACCACCCTCTCCCTGCCCCCCTCCCCCCGTCAACCCTGTTGTTTTGTGAGATTAAGAGTCTCTTATGGTTTGTCTCCCTCCTGATCCCATCTTGTTTCATTTTTTTCCTTCCTTACCATACCCCTAAACCCCCAATTCTGCCTCTCAACTTCCTCATATCAGGGAGATCATATGATAATTGTCTTTCTCTGATTGATTTATTTCACTCAGCATAATTCCCCTAGTTCCATCCATGTTGTCACAAATGGCAAGATTTCATTCCTTTTGATGGCTGCATAGTATTCCATTATATATATATCACACATCTTCTTTATCCATTTGTCTGTTGATGGATATCTAGGTTCTTTCCATAGTTTGGCTATTGTGGGCATTGCTGCTATAAACATTCAGGTGCACATGCCCCTTCAGATCACCGCATTTGTATCTTTAGGGTAAATACCCAGTACCATGACTGCCGGGTCGTAGGGTGCTACTTTTAACTTTTTGAGGAAACTCCATGCTGCTTTCCAGAGTGGTTGCACCAGCTTGCATTCCCACCAATAGTGTACGAGGGCTCTTCTTTCTCCGCATCCTCACCAGCATCTGTCGTTTCCTGACTTAACTAGTCATTCTGACTGGCTGAGGTGGAATCTCATTGTGGTCTTGATTTGTATTTCCCTGATGCCAAGTGATGTGGAGCACTTTTTCATGTGTCTGTTGGCCATTTGGATGTCTTCTTTGCAGAAATGTCTGTTGATGTCTTCTGCCCATTTCTTGATTGGAATATCTGTTCTTTGGGTATTGAGTTTGGTAAGTTCTTTTATAGATTTTGGATACTAGTCCTTTTTCTGATATGTCATTTGCAAATATCTTCTCCCATTCTGTTGGCTGTCTTTTGGTTTTGTTGACTGTTTCCTTTGCTGTGCAAAAGATTTTAATCTTGATGAAGTTCCTTCCAATAGTTCATTTTTGCCCTTGCTTCCCTTGCCTTTGGTGATGTTTCTAGGAAGAAGTTGCTGCGGTTGAGGTTGAAGAGGTTGCTGCTGTGTTCTCCTCAAGGATTTTGATGGATTCTTTTCTCACACTGAGGTCTTTCACCCATTTAGAGTTTCTTTGTGTATGGTTTAAGGAAATGGTCCAGTTTCATTTTTCTGCATGTGGCTGTCCAATTTTCCCAACACCATTTGTGGAAAAGACTGTCTTTTTTTCATTGGACATTCTTTCCTGCTTTGTCGAAGATTAGTTGACCATAGAGGTGAAAGTATATTTCTGGGCTCTCTATTCTGCTCCACTGATCTGTGTCTGTTTTTGTGCCAGTACCATACTGTCTTGATGATGACAGCTTTGTAACAGAGCTTGAAATCTGGAATTGTGATGCCACCAACTTTGGTTTTCTTTTTCAACATTCCTAGGGCTATTAGGGGTCTTTTCTGGTTCCATACAAATTTTAGGATTATTTGTTCCATTTCTTTGAAAAACATGGGTGGGATTTTGATAGGGATTGCATTAAATGTGTAGATTGCTTTAGGTAGCATAGACATTTTCACAATATTTGTTCTCCCAATCCATGAGCACGGAACATTTTTCCATTTCTTTGTGTCTTCCTCAATTTCTTTCATGAGTACTTTATAGTTTTCTGAGTACAGAATTCTTTGCCTCTTTGGTTAGGTTTATTCCTAGGTATCTTATGGTTTTGGGTGCAATTGAAAATGGGTCTGACTCCTTAATTTCTCTTTCTTCTGTCTTGCTGTTGGTGTATGGAAATGCAACTGATTTCTGTGCATTGATTTTATATCCTGACACTTTACTGAATTCCTGTACAAGTTCTAGCAGATTCGGAGTGCAGTCTTTTGGGTTTTCCACATAAAGTATCATATCTGCAAAGAGCGAGAGTTTGACTTCTTCTCTGCCAATTTGGATGCCTTTAATTTCTTTTTGTTGTCTGATTGCCGAGGCTAGGACTTCTATCTAGTACTACACTGAATAGCAGTGGTGATAATGGACATCCCTGCCATGTTCCTGACCTTAGCAGCAAAGCTCTCAGTTTTTCTCCATTGAGAATGATACTCGCTGTGGGTTTTTCATAGATGGCTTGATGATATTAAGGTATATACCCTCTATCCCTACTTAAGAGTTTTGATCAAGAAAGGATGCTGTACTTTGTCAAATGCTTTTTCAGCATCTACTGAGAATATCATATGGTTCTTGTACTTTCTTTTATTAATACAAATACCCATTTTAAAATACCACTTCAAATATACACTGACATGAACGTAAAAAAATACACTATTCCTGATGATATTATGGAACTTTTTTAAAACTACAAGAAACAGTAAGTAATAAAAGTTATCTTTTTTTAATGTCTAAAGTTATCAGAATTCAACACAAGAATGCTCTCAGTTTTACTCGGACTTGAAGTAGAGGTTGAATTCTGAAACGGGATCCACCATTTATGAATACCTACTTTATGTCAGGTGCTTTATCACTAGTAATCCCATGAAGTAGATACAATTATCTTTACTTTAAAGAGAAGGGTTTGAACTCCAAATATTC
The DNA here is from genome assembly GCF_964662115.1 of Mustela nivalis. NCBI lineage: Eukaryota > Metazoa > Chordata > Mammalia > Carnivora > Mustelidae > Mustela > Mustela nivalis. Next base: position 118,357,546 of record NC_139023.1, read on the forward strand.
AGCTCTGAGTGGAAAGACCAGGATACAAGCCTATGTCTAACTCCAAAGTCCATGTTCTTTTCCAAAGGTTTTATAATTAGACTCAAATTCTAACACTTTGATGCATCATCTTAAACTTGCTCTTGACAGTGAGACTTCACTGCAGTGAGGAATGACAAAAGAATTCCTGAAGTGGGGAGAGAGGGAAGATAAATGAAGGGTAAAGATCCACACAAAATAACCTTGCAGCAAATGAAGCAACTAAGAAGGACTTAAAACATTAATTTGATTTAATTTTAATTCTTACCCCTGGGATTGCCCATTCTCCACAGTCTTTCCTTTTTATTGCCACAAACTGTAAGATGTTTTTCCCAGAAATGGGGTGGGTGATTTTATTTCCTCTACTATCCCGTTTCCACCTAAAAATAATAATAGAAAATCGTAACTGATTTAGAGCAAAGAAAAGGACCTGTCTCAAACTTGAGACAAAGTTATATATATCTTTCTTTATAAAAAGACATATATAAGTCTACCTCAAATCAGCTAGTTTTACCAAAAAATTATTCTGTAATAGAAACACTCTATATTTACAAACCAAGCCGGATATCTACTTTCCATAAAAGATACTGTATTCTCTGGAATAAAAATTCAGAATATAAAGTTTTTACTACTTACGTACTGTCAAAAAAGGAAGTTTAAAAGCTAAACAGAATTTAGAGACAGGGACATAAACTTAAAAAATAGTCCAAGGACATTTTTTAAGAACCACAAGTAGTATATGGGCAACTGGGTGGCTCAGTCAGTTAAGTGTCCGACTCTTGATTTCAGGTCAGGTAATGATCTCAGGGTCATGGGACTGAGCCCCACATTGGGCCCTGCGCTCACTGCAGAGTCTGCTTATCCCTCACCCTTTGCCCCTCCCCCTGACTCGTGCTCACTCTCTCAAATAAATAAAATCTTTTCAAAAAAATTTTTAAATAGATAATTCTTTCAGAATGCACTTCTTCTAACCAGAAGAAATGAAGAAATGCTGATACATCTCCCCTTTCCCTTCTCTACCCCCACCACAGCCACCCTCAACACACAATTTTAAGAATTATTCTAATACAAACTTAGGCAAAGATAAAAGACTTTGAACTTCCAGTACTAAACCAAAAAAGAAAGCCTAGTATCTAATCACTGCATGGCATTAGATTCAATGAAATAAATGAGGTGGGTTGGTTTTTTTTTTTTTTTTTAAGATTTACTTATTTATTTATTTTTAAAAGATTTTATTTATTTATTTGACAGAGAGATCGCAAGTAGGCGGAGAGGCAGGCAGAGAGAGGAGGAAGCAGGCTCCCCGCCAAGCAGAGAGCCCGATGAGTAGCTCATTCCCAGGATTCCAGGATCATGACCAGAGCCGCAGACAGAGGATTTAACCCACTGAGCCACTCAGGAGCCCTACTTATTTATTTATTTAAGACAGAGAGACAGATAGGGACAGAGGTAATGGGAGAAAGCACAGGCAGGAAGGAGAGGGAGAAGCAGCCTCCCACTGAGCAGGGAACCCGACATGGGGCTCGATCCCAGGACCCTGAAATCATGACCTGAGCTGAAGGCAGACACTTAACTGACCGAGCCACCCAAGTGCCCCTAAAAAAATGAGTTTAAATACGAGTTTCCAAATTTTTTTATATAGTGGCTAACTACCAATTCCATCCCATAATTCCTGCCTTGAATGAGCTCATAGTCTAGCAGCAGAGCTAGATATGTAGGTGAATAAATAATAAGAGAGAATGACAGTTTGAGGAGTAAATAGAAATGAAAGAACAATTAGTACAAGACACCATCAATTTTTAAGGATGCCAGACACAGGCATAACATGAGGAAGAAACAAAGGTGTAAAATAGTATGTTGTAAATACAGGTGGAGTCTGGCTACATGGCCATCAGTGGGGGCAAGAGGTGTGATGAAAATGGAGGAGTAGGCAAAGAATTAAACAAGGTCAGCTGCTTAGAGAGCCAGAGAATATTTTTAAAGTAGAGTAAAGCCATAAGCAACTGGTATTTTATAGAAAGTTCACTCACTCTGACAAAAGTATGGAGGCTGGTTTGGAGGGAAGCAAGACTGGAGGCTAGAAAAGTGTTAACCATGATCCAGGTACATGATGATGAGGACAGGACTGAAGGCAGACATGGTAAGAATAGAGAGAGCATGGGTTTTACTTTTATCTCTTAAAAACCATTTATACGGGGCACCTGGGTGGCTCAGTGGATTAAGGCCTCTGCTTTCGGCTCAGGTCATGATCCCGGAGTCTTGGGATCGAGCCCCACATCGGGCTCTCTGCTCAGCGGGGAGCCTGCTTCCTCCTCTCTCTCTGCCTGCCTCTCTGTCTACTTGTGATCTCTCTCTGTCAAATAAATAAATAAAATCTTTAAAAAAAAAAACCATTTATACACCACTTATTATATAACTGATATTGTTTTAAGTCTTTAATGTATTTATTCATTTAGACCTCAAAACAACCCTATATAAGTAGCTGACTACCTTTAATTTACAGACAATGGTATTTCAACATACTATTGATATTCCCTCCCCACTTCTGATAGCCCACACATTCCTGTCTCACCAAAACTAGAAAGAAAATGTTAACACCATTAACTTTTGATCTGATTTTATTCACAATAATATATTAACACTACCCAACACATTTTCATTTTAAAGGATCTAAAGGAATGTCAGTTGTACACATAGAATCCTAGGAGAGGCCTGGGAAGAGAAAAATTTAACACTTGCCCTGGAGAGTATGGACAAGAACATTTGTGAAATTCTATACTATACAATGCTGTTCTGAACCATGAAGTACTTGAAAAAAAAGGGAATGGAATCTTTAAAAGTGACTAGGTGACTCTTTTACTCATTAGTGAAAAACTGGTATAAAAGAACACGCACAATATCTGAAAACAAATACCCGTGATTCAAATTTCATATCTACAAGATTTAGGTGAGTCACTTAACCTCAGTGAGTTTTCATTTTCAGATCTATCAAACAGATAAGTTAATACCTACTTTGAGGAGTTTTGTGAAAAACAAATGGACAAACTAACTTCGTACATTCTTCTCTCCCCTCCATTTCTACTGCCCCTCTTCAATTTAAAGGGACTCATTGGTTAACAGATCCATTACCGAGGCAGCAAAGAACATCAACCTAACAACACAGCTGAAAGCTAGACTCTGCCACCTGTGGGCTCTTTCACAGCCATGGACCATCTCAAAGCCTTCAGGCGTCTCATTTGTATAAGGACAGAATTAAGCTCAAAATGTCTATTATTTTGAAACAATGCAACAAAATCACCACATACACTCCCATCCATACATTTCTTCCACCAAAGATAAAAATAAGCTAATGAGAAGCTAACTTTTAAGTCTCTAGCTTCCCTTTTCTTCCTGGCCCCTTATTAGCATTCCTGCTTCAAATGTTTCACACCTTCCTCATTTTAGCTAGTCTCAGCAAAACTGGAAAGAAACTGATACTGTCATTCATATTTTTTACTTACATTCATTAATAAAAATGTATTAACTCTTCCCATTTCATTTGAACCATAAAGCTTCTAAAGAAATTTGAAATGGATAGGTAGGTTGGCAGGTGGATACGGACTGGCAGGTGGGTAGGTGGATAGATGGATGAAAGATAAGTCAGGGGTGAGGGGTGGGGTAAAGATCTCTTTTGACAGGAGAACTGAAAGGGCAAGCAGGCAAATAAAATGGGACAAATATTGGTGGCTCTTCCACTAACTTGAAAATAGGGAAATAAGCTACTTTCCTAGAGTTAAACTATGAAATCATATTCTTAGATCAGAGAAAAACAAAGTCTCCTGAAAGAAAGAAAGGACCTCAAAATATCAAAACTAAAGAAGTAAAAATATTGAGGGTATTTGCATTATTTAAAGGGAAGTAACAGGGGCACCTGGGTGGCTCAGTGGGTTAAGCCTCTGCCTTCAGCTCAGGTCATGATTCCAGGGCCCTGGGATTGAGCCCCCACATCGGGCTCTCTGCTAGGCAGGGAGCCTGTTTCCTCCTCTCTCTACCTGCCTCTCTGCCTACTTGTGATCTCTAACTGTCAAATAAATAAATAAAATCTTAAAAAAAAAATAAAGTAAAAAAATAAGGGGAAGTTAACAATTACATGTGAGAAGGGAACTGGTAAGTGAAGACATCCTAAAAATAAAGAAATTAAAAGAATGACAGAGATGATACAATATTCCAGATGTGCTGGAAAGATGATCCCTACGGAGACAGTCAAGTACATATAAACACTGGATTCACCTACCTTCTTTATTCTGATTCATGCTCACCAAGGGGCCTTCTGAATACAATCTAGCTTACCAGATAGACCTCCCTCAGGAAGAGAATGCCTGTCCCCTGCTCTGAAATCTTCCCTGGCTCCAGTTCACACTCCTTAACTCTGGCATTTAATATTCTCCACAATAAAATTGAACAAAAATTAAATAAGCTTAATTACCCACTATTCTACAAAAATCTTCTGCTTCAACCAAGCTGGTTTTTCACTGGCCCTCAGTACTCAGATACTACTACAAGCCAACTTCTTGGCTATCCTGCTGTCCCGCTATCCAAGCTTCAAGCTCAGCTCAAGTCCGCCTCCTTAACAACGCCTTTCTTGGGTGCTCCAGTTTACCATCATCATGACCCACATCTAATCTAATGGGGTGGGGGGCACAGAAGGAGAGAAAAGAATTTAAGCAGGCTCCATGCCCAACACAGAGCCCAATGCAGGGCTTGAGCTCAGGACCTGAGATCATGACCTGAGCCAAAATCAAGAGTCAGACACTTAACCTACTGAGCTATCCAAGCACCCCTCATCTAATATTCTAAAGCATCCTGTTATCACCCATGTTACCTGACATGTTTTGTGTTTTTTTTTTTAACCTTGACATGTTTTCTGATTTCATATTTTTCATCTTGCAAATGAAGCCATAGCTCTTCTGTGACAGGGAGCTGAAACTTAAGATTCTTTTACTTTTTTATATCCTCCAAAACACCTACTCAATTCTGTGAACAAAGAGATGTTCAGTAAATACCAGGTGAGTTAACTTTGTTCAGATAATGCCTAAAACTATATCTTCACACTTCTATCAGTATGATTTCACATGATGTCCCTTTAAAATACAGACTTCACAAGTATACCTATATACATACATGTATATATACAATCACACACACTTATGCAAGTATACATTATATATAAACAAACATACATATATGTGTATATGTAAACATGTGGTTACAGTCCATATTTCTCCAATCACTTGGCTCTCTGCTACTGAAATGTTTTCATTCTTACCTGGTTATGATGGGATCCGCAGCATGATTTGGGCCCCATCGCCCCAAAAGCCCCCGGCCAACCAGTCCTGTCCGTCCTGCAGGATTTCTGGGACAAAAAATGTAAAAACAATTGAGTGTGTCCATCTTTTTTTAACATAACTTGATATGACCCAGAAGAAGGCAGTAAGTACATTAAAAGGGAAATAATATCTCATCTCAAATCCATTAGCATTATCACATATCTGGCACTAAAATTACGTATTTCCTTACACTGTTATTTAACTTTTTTGTGTGCATGTCTGAGCTCTGAGCTTGAACCAGGAGAAGATCTCATTTTCAAAGTCGTTCTCAATATGAGAACTTTTTCAGTTTTCATCTATATTCCTAAATTTAAACCAGCACTTTTCTGGACTCATACAACAGGACAAATGAATGGTCTGTACCTAGTCATCATCTATCTCTACAACAGTGATGATTTATCTTTCAAGATACCCATCCTCATCTTCACTTTCTCACCACTCCCTTTTCTTAACTCCCATCTCATAAAATCCTTCTCATGAAGTAGTTTTGTTACTTTTTTAAAATTCATTTTAAGTAATCCCTATGCACAATGTGAGGCTCAAACCCATAACCCCAAGATCAAGAATCACACGTTCTTCCACCCTTATTTTTGTTACTTTTAAAAGTCCATTTATTCTCATCTATTGGGTTCTGGATGTTTATTACCAATAATATATATTTTGTATCATATAATGAGGTAGTAGTATTATTGAGGGTTTCAATATTTTTAAAGAAAACAATTTTATAAAAATGCCAACTTACTGTTTAACCAAATAGCACAACCCAATGTTAAAAAAATCTATCAGGTAAACATGGCAACACTCATGAGTAATTTTATTCCAGTCATTATTCCTTAATGTTCAACTTTCATTATGTACAAGTACAACACTGTAACCTACAGTCTTATCTAATTATGATTTTATCTTTTGTTCTCCCAATACAAGAAGGTAAATAAACACAGAGCCCAAATTTTCCCTTATCATCCATCTCTTTTTATTCTGGTTTTCCCTGTGACTATTATGCAAGTTGAATGAGTTTTGCTATTGTTTTTGTACCAGGCTCTTGAAATATTTCAGCAAGACTTACAAATAAAGACACCTGGCCAGGTGACAACAGTTTTACTTTTCAAGCTCACAGGGGGAGGGACAAGGCAGCCAACAACTATGTTTTATTCCATGTAACCAGACACCCCTGAATAAAAATGATCAAAACCAGTATTAAGAGAGAGAATGTTAGATTTAGATGGCTAAGCCTCTAACTTGTACATCAGAAACTATGGAAAAGACACATAGACTGACTATCCTGTAGCCTGAGAAGCAGAAAAAGTTGTTTGCAGTGAAAGAGAAATAAATGCAACATGTAAAGAAAGCAGAGATGGATTTTCAATTCCCCCCCTTCCTAAAGTTAGCTGCACTTATGCTTCAGCCTCCTTGAGATGATCCTATCAACCTAAAGTTCACCTGTTACTCAGGCAAGCTAGAATTGTTTCTATTAGTCAGACTCTTGGCTAAAACAATATGCTATCTTGCCTTTGCTGCCTTTCCTTTTACATGGGTATGTATCTTTTAACATATATTTTTAAATATATTTTTTAATATATTCTATCCAGAAAAAGAACCCAAGGAGTAAGTCAAATGCAATGTTATTAAAAAGATCCAATAAAGGACGCCTGGGTGGCTCAGTGGGTTAAAGCCTCTGCCTTCAGCTCAGGATATGATCCCAGGATTCTGGGATTGAGCCAGCGTCGGGCTCTCTGCTCAGCAGGGAGCCTGCTTCCCTTCCTCTCTCTCTGCCTACTTGTGATCTCTGTCTGTCAAATGAATAAATAAAGTCTTGGGACGCCTGGGTGGCTCAGTTCGTTGAGCAGCTGCCTTCGGCTCAGGTCATGATCCTAGGGTCCTGCAATCGAGTCCCACATCGGGCTCCTTGTTCCGTAGGGGGCCCGCTTCTCCCTCTACCACTCTGTCTGCCTGTGCGCTTGTGCTCTCGCTCGCTCTCTCTCTCTGACAAAAAAATAAATAAATAAAATCTTTAAAAAAAAAAAAAGAATAAATAAAGTCTTAATAAATAAATAAATAAATAATCAAAAGATCCAGTAACACAGAAAAGTGAAGCTATGACCAAAGACTGAATTTAGCAAAACTGAAGGACCAGGTTATGGTAAGAGGAGCACTATCACTGCCTTGTCCTTGAGGAACTAAGAATACAATCACACTTTTCCAAGGTAAGAAGTGTGACTACAGATCTCTGCTCTTTTTTTGTTTTAGTTGAGGCATGCTTATTTTCACAGTTCTTCCTAACTTTTTTAAAGTAATACCTACACCTAATGTGGGTCTCCAACTCACAACCCCCAAATCAAGAGTCACATGCTCTACTGACTGAGCCAGCCAGGCACCCCTCCATTCTGTTCATTAACTCAGTTATTTCCACCTTCAAAGTGGAGTTACAAAAAAGTGCATTCAAATCCTGCTTCTCCCACTTACTGTATGCAAACTGCTTACATTCTTTCTCCTTATCTATAAATGGAACTAAAAATATCCACCCACAGGGTTATTGTAGTGTTTTAATTAGATCACACGTATAAATTCTTCTGTACATTGTCTGGCACATACAAGCACTCGATAAATGTTAACTGGGTTTTCTACCCTTAGAAGACCCATTATTGTAAGATATCCATCCCCAGTACCTACCTGGGTCTTCCATTTTCAATCTCATACAAACCATTCTGGCTCTTTCTCTCAACATGCCCATCTTTTTCATTAAACTTGGGAGAGAAGTTACTTTCACTGGAATGAGAATATGAAAGCAAAATATGAAATAATGGCCTAATACTACCAAGAGCTCACTAATGCCAGTCAATCTGTTATTTATAATAAAGTATGCCTGAAACTTAATTTTTTAAGAGCCAGTTTTCATTTACACATCCATCTTATTCCTTTGAAACAGGTTCTTAAAATAAGTGTTTACTGAAACACCTTATAATACAAGGATGTATATTATAACCCCTCTAGGAAGGACTATACAGAAAATCTGCAGCTCCTCCCACATGCTACAATAAAAAAGTCTACGCTACTATTAGCAAAGAGGTATTGTCTGTGGGCACAATACAGCAACTGGTGGTTCCTATGTGGATCGCAAAATAAGACCCCTTTCTGAGATCTTGATGTTTTTACTGTCTCAAAGTAATTTTAATTTCCTCAAATATATACTAGCTAATATTTTCATCAAAGTAAACCCACAAAACAGTGAATTTACCCTAAAACTTCGTAACAACTATGATGTAGACTAAAATAGATATATGCTGGAAATGTTCTAAATCTTGATCTCCATGGTAAAGCCATATAAACATAAAATCGTTCTGAGCTATAGAAGCATACATAAGAAATGTGCACTCTACTGTACCCATAATTCCTCAATAAAAATATTTTTAATGTAAATGTAAATAAACTACTTCCCTCACCATTAGGAAACCAGTGACATAACTGCATTGATAGTGAATAGTTGTATAGCACTACATTGTTCATAGGCAGTTCTGACCTAAGTTTTAGGTTTTTTCTTGCTTTAATTTCAGTAAGTGAACAAAGAAGTATTTGTGCTCTATTATGGAAATAAGTTCCAATTTGAATGATCAGACATTTTTTCAAGACTTCTAACCAATCTTCCATCTAACACACAAATAAAAAGAATTACATGGTAAAAATCATGACATTATAAAACCAGTGTTACAATGCTTTTGGGACTCCAGATACTCACCACTGGGGAAAAAAAGCATGAAACTAATCATAATTGAAATATTAATGTTAGTAATAGAGCTTGACTTAGATGGTGATATAAATTCAACTCCTAAAAAATAAACTGAATGAAAATGTAAGAAAATGTATTCAATCTTCCTGTTTACACTATATACCACCCTTGCTGACACCATTAATTTTAATTGTACATGATGTATATGTAAAATACTCTAAAATGGGGGAAGTAGAATTCCCTGAAGCTACTGATATCTCCACAAATTAGCTTCATGATTAATAATCCAAGTACTATCACGAAGTTACAAGTACATCTTCAGATAAAATTAAAAAATTGTAGGTCAAAATCAAGTCACAGCAGTAAGACCATGGTTAAGTTTAACCTAATGAACTAACTAGCAACATTTTTTACTTATCTGACTAATAATCCCTTGGGAAGCATTTATAATAAATTGGCCCATTAAATCAAATTTATAAAACTGTTCTAAAACCACGGTAGCAGTTTAGCAGAGTGGTTAAAAGCATGAATCCTAGGAGTCACACAGAGTTCAAGTCCAAGCTTCACCATCTACTGGCTCTGTGACCAGATGTAAAGGGCAACCTTTCTGTGCTTCCATTCTTCGTGTGTGTTTTTTCTACAAAGCAGAAATAACAACCCTGTCTGTCTTCCAGAATAATTATAAGAATAAAATAATGTTTATAAAACACTTAGTGCAATACTTAGTTCATAGTTAGCACATTAAAAAGTTCTATCATTATATTCATTAAAAGAACATAAACATAAAATGTGAATTGATGTACTTCCATGAATTTAGTCAAAGGATTTTGGCTTGAGTGTTTGTTTTCTTCTCTATCCTTTATCTATCCCTTCTTTATTTTTGTCCCACTGCTCTAATTTTATCATCCTCCTGTTCCTAATAATCTGAAAAATTTCTGAAAAATATTTTCACTACTTCAAATACGAGTCTAGCTATGGTGGAAAATAACCACAAAAGATATTCTACTGATAACCTAAACAGAACAAATGAAAATAAGTACCACCACTTGCCATTCTATAAACCAACTCCACAGTAAAAAAAACAGATTTACTTTTTTGGAAGAATCATCATAAAGCCCCCAAGAGAACAGCAAACATGGACTGTCTTGCTTTAGCAAGCATTCAAGCCAATGTGGAAACTGAGTTCTGACAAAGTCAAACACTAGGTAAAAATAATTTTTCAGCTCTGTCAAAATGATAACTTACAAATACAACCATTCTTGGGACGCCTGGGTGGCTCAGTTGGTTAAGCAGCTGCCTTCGGCTCAGGTCATGGTCCCAGCGTCCTGGGATCGAGTCCCACATCGGGCTCCTTGCTCAGCAGGGAGCCTGCTTCTCCCTCTGCCTCTGCCTGCCATTCTGTCTGCCTGTGCTCACTCTCTCCCCCTCTCTCCCTCTGATAAATATAAAAAAAAAAAAAAAAAAAAAAAAAACAACAACCATTCTCTTCACCATCTTACACCCAGCTACCAGCTAATGCCAGCAAATCTGCTCACCTGATCTGAGGATCTGCCCACCTCGGTCCTGCCAGGACAGAAACTGCAGTGTACTCCACAGGATTATAGTCTTGCCACTCAACAAACCAGCCTACTTTCTCATTAGGAACCTGGCTGCGTTGGACTTTTGAACCCGGGTAAGGAGATGTCCGAGCCTTGTTGTGGGAATTCTCTTTGGCACCATTAGAAGTAGACATGATGTTCGAGCTAAGATGAAACCCAAAGGATGAAAATGTGTTTCTAAAAAGAAAAAAAGGTAAAAAATATTTTACATAAATACCAAAAAAAAAATATATTAAAAATAAAGAACCTAACTCAAAGACCCAAAAACATACTTCTCAATTTCAAAGTATACAAGTCTAACATCTATGAGAAAATTATTTTCAAATGTAAAAATTTTTTAAATATTGCCAAATTTTATTAATTGGAACCAACTCATTGTATTTCTTTTAGCTGAGAACAAGGGACAGAAGCTTACCTTTTTTAGCACAAAAGTTGGGGATGTTATGAAAATTCAACCTAAAAACAAATGTAAAAGACTTTCTTTGAAAATAGTCTGTAGTCTAACACATGTATAAAATGTATGGCAAAAATGACACAAAAAAAAACAAGTACTACGGAATAATACTACAGAAAGTCAGACTATGATAAATACACGAGTTCTCAACTGATGACAGCATCCCTGCCCTGTTCCCACAATATCAATGATCAGACAAACACCAACTGGCTAGGGTGGTGAAATAAAGTCAATGTGCTGTGTCTCCTTGTTTCATACACTGGTAAGTACACAGTTATCATTTCTGAAGTATTCCTTACCAGAATGTATGACCAGAATCAAAAACATAAGGAAATAATAGAACAGAATCAGTTCAAGGGACAGCTTGCAAAATAAATATGTGTACTCTTTCAAGAGGTAACAACATCATGAAAGATGGAGGACTCTTCCAGTTAGATGCAGACTAAAGAGACATGAAAACTAAATGCAATCAATGATCTGGGCTTGGTTCTTGAACCAAAAAAGGAAAAAAAAATTTTTTTTTGCAAGACAGTCGTGAAATTTGAATGGGGTTATATAAATACTATTATTTTTTAAAGGATTTTATTTATTTGTCAGAGAGAGAGAAAGAGCACAAGCGGGGGAGCGGCAGGCAGAGGGAGAAGCAGGCTCCTTTGTGGGACTCAATCCTAGGACCTCAGGATCATGACCTAGGCCAAAATAACAGATGCTTAACCGACTGAGCCACTCAGGCATCCCTATAAATAAGTTTAAAAGGTGATGCAAAAACCGTATTTATTTACTCCTGACAAAGAAACACTTGGGATACAGCGGCTTTGTTGGTGAATTCTATGAAACATGTAAAGAATTAACACCAATCCTCCTCAGATTCTTCCAAAAAAACTGAATATATCCAATTTTTTTCTGTGAGGCCACCATTATTATCCCGATATCAAAGCCAGACAAAGACAATACTAGAAAACTAGAAAACTATAGACCAATATCCCTGATGCACATTGATGCAAAAATCCTCAACAAAATAATAGCAAACAAAATTCAAGAGCACATTTAAAGGATGAGATATGATGACCAAGTGAGATTTATGGGAATGCAAGGATGTTTAAACATATAAAAATCAGGGACGTCTGGGTGGCTCAGTCAGTTAGACTTGCTGCCTTCAGATCGGGTCATGATCCCGGCGTTCTGGGATGGAGTCCCGCATCAGGCTCCTTGCTCGGCAGGGAACCTGCTTCTCTCTCTGCCTCTGCCTGCCACTCTGCTGTGCACTCTCTCCCATTCTGACAAATAAATAAATAAATAAAATCTTAAAAAAAAAAAAATCAATCAACATAATACACATTAACAGAACAAAGGAAAAAAACACACGATCATCCCAACTTATACAGTAAAAGTCTGCCATAATCCAACACCTTTCACACTAAAAACATTAAAAAAAACTAGGAAAAGAAGAAAACTACCTCAAATAAAAAGCAAAAAAAAAAAAAAGAAGAAGAAGAAAACTATCTCAACATATTAAAGGCCATATACAAAAAGCCCATTTTTTGGTGTGATAGTGAAAGACTGAAAACTTCCCAAGATCACAAAGAAGGGACCCCAAACAGTCCCTTGAAAACGAAAAAGTTGAAGTAACATACTTCCTAATTCTAAAACTTACTATAAAGCTATAGTAATCAGAACAGTGTAATACTGGCACAAAGACAGACATATAGATCAATAGGATAGAATGGACAGCCCACATATAAACCCTCATACAGACAGTCAAACGATTTTTGACAAGGGTGCCAAGACTATTTAACAGGAAAGGACAGTCTTTTCAACAAATGGGGCTGGGAAAATTAGATATCCACATGCAAATGAAGATGGCCCCTTACTTTACAGCATATGTAAACCCTAATGCAAAATGGATCAAAGACCCAAACATAGACCTAAAACTATAAAACTCTTAAAAGAAAGCATACAGGGAAAATTTCATGTCACTAAATTTGACAATGATTTCTTGGATATAACCAAAAGCACAGGCAACAAAGAAAAATAGATAAACTGGACTATAACAAAATTAAAAACTTCTGGGCATCAATAAGCAGTCACTGGTTTTAGATATACCCTCACATCACCCGGGGTTCCCAGTATTATAAAAATGAAGAGTAACTGGGGTGCCTGGTCAGGTAAGTATCAGACTCTTGATTTCAGTTCAGGTCATGATCTCAGGGTCCTGTGATGGAGCCCCTCCTTGGTGCTGTGCTCTGTGGGGAGTCTGTTTGAAAACTCTTCTTTCTCCTTCTCCCTCTGCCCTCTCCCCCCACTGACACACAATCTCTAAAATAAATCTAAAATAAAATAAGTAAATCTTTAAAAAAAGAGAGAGAGAGAGTAACTGGTAAGCAATTTTACATTGTTGTAGTGGCATCTATCAAAAATAGCCCTCATAACTTCCAAAGAATATAGTTTGGTTTTTTAACTTGGAATATTTGTTTATTAATTTTGTTAATTTTTACCTTAATTGGAATTTGGTTGACACATGATGTTATATTATAAAAAGCATAGATGTTTATTCCTTCCCTCCCACATCCCACTGAAAAGAGATAAAGATGTACAAAAGGCAACAAAATCCACAGCAGGAGAGAGAATAGAACACTCTGAATAAGAGTGTTCTAAATAGAACATCTCTGAATAAGAGATTGTAACCAACTCTGGAACACTGAAAATTAAAAATTAAATAAAAATTTTTAAAAAAGAGATTGTAACCAATTTTAGGTAGAAAGTGGATGGGTTCATACTGACCTACAAACCAAAATACAACAAATTATATTTGAGAATATGCACAAAAAGCTGGGTGAGAGATGCCATTCCTAAAAGAGGTGGCCTGAGTGGTTTCAAGCTTGGACTAGTGGTCCCAACTGTCCTAAGTGTGCAGTGGGGCAATAACCATGGAAATCGGTCACCCTCCTTCCCCAAATAAAAAGTTGGCATTAGTTATGTCTGCCCCTGGAATAAAACCAAAAAGTTAAAATGGAAGACTATAACCCCTATTGTGAATACTGGTGTTATAGAATAAAGCAGCAATTTAGGCTTAAAATCTCCACAGTTCACACGAGGATATACAGTTAAGGCAGCTATGCTCAGCAGAGAATTCGCTCCACTAGTATAAATCCTGGAAAGGGGAAGGCGAGCATTCCCAGCCTGTGCACTGGCCACCTGCTCACACACACTCACCTGAAACCTTCCAGTCTATGTGCCAATGTTCTATCAGTCCTCCCATTTAGAGAAAACAATGTCTATTACCTACATTAATCAAAAGATAAGCCAATAACTGGCGCCCACCAGATGTTTAAGAAAAAAACAGAAGAAAAAAGGACCGAAAAGTACAGGACCATTAACACCCAACAGTTAATTCATGAAACAGAAGATAATTTATTTTAATTATCATTTTTACAGATTCAGAAGTTTTTATATCCATAAAATATGAAAAGGCTGCTATTAAGAAGAGCAACTAGAGAAAAAGAAGTTCTTGTCAAAATTGGCAACTCAATAGAACAGATGACACAATAGATAGATGAAGTCTGAATCAGTAATCTGGAAGATAAATTTGAGTAAAATCTCTAAGAACACCATACAAAAAGGACAAACGAATAGAAAATGAGAGAAAAAGAGAACCAAGAGGTTTAACCCAGAAGGTCCAACAGTTGTCACAAGAGTCCCAGGGTGGGGGGAGGGGGAGACAGGACAAAAACGGGGGGGGGGGGGGAGGAAGGACTGAAGAAAATTTCCTTTTGCTCAAAGTAAACAGGACATGCCAAACGAGAAGAATTTCTTGAAAACCATTCCTAGAGACATCAAACTCGTTCGTTACTCTGTACCTGGCATAATATCTAGGACCTCGTGTTTACTGAACAATGAATTAAGGGGGGGGGGGGTATATAAAAGTAGGAAGCAGTATGAGATACCGTAAATCCCTAAATTTACCCAGGGGTAAAGAGAGAGATGATAAATATATATTTAAAACGAGGTGGTGAGGAGGAATGACGACTTATACTTTTCATTTTACACCATTTATACTGTTCACATCTTTAAACTATATGCATGTAATAATTTTCATCACAATGTTTTAAGTATCAACCAGGGGGAATGGCACGGGACACCACCCACGACCGAACAAGTGCTATTTAAACTCTCGGAAAACAGTAATACTGGTGACTTATGGAGAATGGCGTATTTCAGCATCAGAGACGAAGAAAAATTACTACCACCATTTTTCCTCAGAAGGTAAATAAAACATTTGGGGAGTCTTTGTGAAAACGTGAATACCGCGATAAAAACTCAGGATGCACGCAAAGCCTACGGAATCCGCAGGACCGGACGCCGGCTCCACCCACAACCCGAAGACTCCGAAGGCAGCACTAGAGAGAAAATACCTGCACACCGGAATACTGCAACAGCCCGAGGACTTGACAGTCACAGAGGCCAAGGCCACCGAAAGAGACACTGTGGCTAAAGTCTTTCCCAGGATGCGTTCAGCCATCAGCTGCCCGCGGGCGGCTTCGCGGAGCGAGGTCACGCTTAGCTGGGGCCACAGCGTCCGTCCGCCCCACGGCCCCAGGTATCTAGCGGGCACTAGGACCGGGCCGCCCTTCGGGGAAGGAGTATCTACGCCTTTCACAGAAACACACAAGACCGGGAGCTCTCCCCAAATAATCCCCCGCTGGCACCGGTGAGACGAAGGAAACCAGAGCCGCCGGCGGTGCGGACGGTACCAGCGCCGGCAGCCGCGGAACGGCGACGCGGGCCCCGTGACCTCCCGCGTCCGTAACTGCGCTTTACAGCCGCGCCGTAAAGCAAGAACAGCGCCGGCTTCGCGGCGCTCTGCTTTTTCGACCTCCCAGTGTGCGCAGGCGTACTTGGGGTGGAGTGGGGGAACTGAACCGAAAAAGCGCCCGAAAAAGGAGAAAGTGAAAGAAGGGGAGCTGGAAGGGGGGGGGGGGGGGGGAAATGGGGAAGGAAAGAAAAGTGATTGAAAGAAGGTTGTTTACCTGTTATTTTTATTTATCGGCAGAAGGGAGTTACAGGCTCCTTCACCCGTAGTTAACAACGGGTGTCCTAATCCTATCTGAAGAAGTTGTTGGCAAAAGAGGTACTTAAGAGGTTTGCAGTCCACTTAAGGCTTTTCTCTTCCTCTTTTACCAAGTCGCTAAATTTGACAGAGCTTTGCCGGATGTGGCCCTGGCAAACCCGGGAGGAGCAAACCAGCTGTGAGCCGGCTGCTCAGCTTGGAGCAGGAATACAGAGCAACACCCAAGACAAACAAGGGGCAAAAATTAACCAGACCGCCAAACTGAAGATTGGTAATTCATATCTGTACAAAACAGTTTGTAATCTGGCTCTTTAGTTTTTTATATTCATTATCTTCTTCATGTGGCAAATATTTAACTTTTAAGTACATAATCCAGTTTTTCAAGCGGTTGGTATGGACAGACATTATAAAACTTTGACTATCTCAAAAGCCAGCTTAATCAAACTTTGGGAAGAATTGTTCTGAAGACTGAAGAATGCAGAACTTTTGGCATATAGCAGCTCCATCACAACCTCTACACTAAGAGATTTGACTATACTAACGGGACTTAAGCACTTTGAGGCCTTGTCCCTACACTTGTCCCAGAATATCCCTTAAAATGCCTGTGTGGAAAAGGTAACAGTGCAGGAGAATTGACTGTTCCAGGCAAAACCTCCTGATAGACAGACAGTACCTACATCTCTCTCTCAAAGCAGTTTCTTTCAAAAGTTGCAATTATAAATCCTTTCTCTGCCCTTTGTGTTAAAAATCTGCTATGCAGAACTATTTCCTCAAGGACCTGAGAACCCCTCACTTTAAAATGCAATCATTCAGAGAGAGAACTCTCAGAGTTCTCTCTGAGATGCAATCATTCAGAGAGAGAACTCCTCAGTCCCTGTGGGAGAATATGGGCTTAACTTTAATGGGCATCTTTCTTCATCCCGGACTGCTGCCTCTTGTCATAAAGATAGAAGTTTTTTTCTCTGACAGGCACCAGCTAACAAACCAGATGGCCTACTCATGTGAATCAGCAACTCACCCCCTTAACACCCCTCAGTGCCTTTCCCTTAGCACACTCCAGCCTTTAAAAGTCTCCAGCCTTCTGTTTCAGGGAGGTTTTTATCCACACAGTAGTTATTACTGAATAAAATGTGTCCTTAGCTAGTATCCAGGTTTATTTTTGACAATTCCTTCAGATTGTAGAGTACTATTATTAAAATGAGTTTGCTTTTTAAAAAATAAATTTCTGAATTTGGCTTCCTCTGGTCAGATACACTTTGCCCTCATTGTTGACAGCCATTAGCCTCTGCTTAAACCAGAAATCTAATTAGGTGGGCTCTGTTTAAAATGTTCAGCTCTGGGGTTTCTGGGTGGCTCAGAGGGTTAAGCCTCAGCCTTCAGCTCAGGTCATGGTCTCAGGGTCCTGGGATCGAGCCCCACATTGGGCTCTGTGCTCAGCGGGGAGCCTGCTTCCCCCCCTCCCCACCTGCCCCTCTGCCTACTTGTGATCTCTGTCTGTCAAATAAATAAATAAAATCTTTTTTAAAAAAAAAAATGTTTAGCTCCCCTAATTTTTTTTTCTTTTATAAATGAGGCAATTTATTAACCCAGCATTTGTTCTAATGCTTCTTGTTGGCAGCTTCCACCTGTCCGGCAATTCTGTCCAGATCTTTCTGTCCCTGAGGTGTCAGTTTGGGGCCCCCATCTTGGTCCTTTCCCACCATTTTCAGTCCTTCTAGGGCTTGTAGGACCCCGCGGGCCACGCTCTTGGAGCCTCTACTGAAGTGGGTAAGCATGACCCCGTTTCTCTGGCATCCCCCATAGATCTTGGTCATGGAGCCGACCCCAGTGCCGCCCCGGAGGTACAGGTGCCGTGCTATGGAAGCAGCTCGTGTGTAGAACCAGTTCTCATCATAGGGAGCAAGCTCTTTATGCTTGGCCAGCTTGACGGTGTCCACCCATTCAGGGACTTTCAGCTTCCCAGTATGCTGGGAAATAAGTATGCTGACAAATGAGTCATTAGGAAGAAGAGAAATAAGGCAGTGAAATAAGGCACAAAACCTTTGACCAGAAACAGGAGAGAGACAGTTATTCTTACAGAACTTTCCTCAATATCTAGTTTTCTAACTACATTCCATAAGGAGAGATTGGAATGGACTTATCTTAAAGAATTAATGCAGCCATGCAAACAAAACCAACTCCTCAGTAGTAGGATATACCACAGTTAGCTCAGACAGCAGGTCTCAGTGTGGGAGGGGGGAGTTTCCACCCTTTGGGAACATCTACTAGACTGTGCTAGAGTGTAGTGAGCATGGCTCTTGCCCACTCGTGGGCAGAACCGAAATGCCATCTCTAATATTTACTGTTTTATACTACCTTCCATTTATCTAAATCCCAAAGAAAGTGGGTATCATTAGAACATAAGTAGAGAGAAGAGAGGGCTTTTGTATTTTATTTAATTTTTTATTTAGTAACCACAAACCATCTTTAAGGGCTTCTTGCAATAGTTGGTGAGATAGGCAAAAGATGCTGCCTAATGAATGTTTCTAATAGGAAAGCAATGTATGTGATCACCGGAATTGATTTCAGGCATACTAAAATTAAAAGTGATTAATAATTTCAACTGTTTCTCCCTTGTTGTGTTCATTTCATTACATAACAATATTTATATATTGCTATTTACCAAGCAGTGGTCTATGTTCCAGGAATAAAGTTGTGAAAAGACAGACAAGGTCCTGCTCTCATGAAACTTACTGTCTAGGGGAGATAAATGAACTATAAATAACTAAACAAACTAGGAATTGCCTATTAGGAAAAGTGTTATGAAGGGAGTAGATGACTTGCTGCATAAAAGAATAATAGAAACTGGAGTAACTATATTATAGGAGAAGAATGTCAGCAAAGACTTCTCTGAGGAGATCACTCTTTTTTTTTTAATTTTTAAAAATTTTTTATGAACATATAATGTATTATTAGCCCCAGGGGTACAGGTCTGTGAATCGCCAGGTTTACACACTTCACAGCACTCACCATAGCACATACCCTCCCCAATGTCCATAACCCCACCACCCTCTCCCTACCCCCCTGCCTGCAGCCCCCCTCAGTTTGTTTTGTGAGATTAAGAGTCTCTTATGGTTTGTCTCCCTCCCAATCCCATCTTGTTTCATTTATTCTTTTCCTATCCCCCAAACTCCCACGTTGCTTCTCAACTTCCTCATAGCAGGGAGATCATATGATAGTTGTCTTTCTGAGATCACTCTTGAGAAATATTTAAGGATATGAAGCCTCCAGCCACTGGAAAACCTGGGGGGAAAGTATTCCAAGCAGAGAGGACTGTAAGTGCAAAATCTCTAAGGTAGAAAAGAGCTTGGCCATAATCAAGGAACAGACAGGTCAATGCGCTAAGGCATAGTAGTTTACCAGAAAGTGTGATCTGCAGTGAAGCCAGAGAGGTAGCCAGGATGTCAGATGCAGCAGTCTGTTTCCCAACACCCATTTATTCATTCTTCTTTCTTCCATGTCATATGTAGAAATGTGTCCAGTTGGGGCACCTGCATGGTTCAGTCGGTTAAACATCTGCCTTCAGCTCAGGTCATGATCCCAGGATCCTGGGATGGATGGAGCACCACGTCTGGCTCACTGCTCAGTGGGGAGCCGGCTTCAACCCTCTCTCACAACCCCCCCCCTCACTTTCTCTCTCTCTGTTGAATAAATAAATAAAATTGGTGTTTGGGGTTTTTTAAATCTTTGAAAAAAAAAAAAAGCTTACCCCCTATGGCAGCTAAGGGGGCCACACGATCCTTTCCTGGCCAATGAGATGAATGTGGTAGCCTACCGTGTGGGCTTTCTGGGAAGGCCATTGTTTTCCTGGCCAAAAGAGACTGGTGATTTATTAACTTTGCAATTTCCCCTCCCTCCTTTATTCCACTTGAAAGGAGGGCACATTTCCTAGAGAAGGGGCAGCCATCTTGAGATTCTAATGACAAAAGCCATACACATGGATGACAGAATAGGGTACAAGAAAAAACCTGAGGATTGGGGGGGGGGGGTTGTTTGTTTGTTTATTGTTGTTGTTGTTATTTCCTCAAGTAGTTGCATGAGTCCCACGTTGGCTGCTTCTGGACTGATAAGGAAAATAGTCCCCTTTATGACTAAGCTACTATAGGTTTATTTTCTGTAAAAACCTTGACCCAAGAACCAAATCACAAAAGGTCTTATAGGCTATGGTAAGGAATTAGCAGTTTATCCCAAGTGCAATGGAAAGGCATTAACATTGTACCAAACTTTATTCCTCAAAACATGGAGAAGCAGGCATTATAGAAGTTGAAACTAGATAAACAGCAACATAGCAATAAAGGTTGGAATGAGAAGTCTTGTTACTAGACTCTTAATACTTGCCTCTACTGCTGTCCTCTCTCCTTTTCCATAATCCCCTGGGTCAGAAGTAGCCTACTTTTCTCTTTCCCTTATGGTAAGTCTTTTCTTAGTATATTTTGTGTTCTTTCAATCAGCCACCGGTCCTGTCTCTTAATAAGTTAATGCATGTTAAAGGAAATTTAAACAAAGAATTTAAATGACTTGTTGAAAATCCCACAACTAGAGAGTGACAGCTGGAATTCCAACCTAACTTTAGAGTTTTTGCTTTGACATTATGCCGCCTCAGTCTTCATAAAGGCCAAGGATGAATAGTTTTGACTCTGATTTCTTCTAGTCCAGTCTGCCCCAGTTCGTCTAATAGCAGCCTCTTGCTGAGGAAGACCACTATTTAGTCATAAGAATGTAAATGTTATCTGTTGATTTTTGCTTTCAGAATCAACATAGACCAAGCACTGAAAATGTTATAGTTACAAAATATAGATATGATCAGTCCTGAAAATATGAAAGGAAGCCAGATATGACAAAGTAGGAATGGACAGCTGAGGAAAACAATAGGGCTTACCCTACTTTAACAGAATGGGAAGCCAGAAGTTTCATCATACAGGGGCAGGAATAAGACATAAAAAGTGTACAAGTTTTAAATATAAACAGGAAAGGCTGGTGGCTTAGTCCGTTAATCCTCTGCCTTTGGCTCAGTTCGGGATCCCAGGTACTTTTCCTTCTCTGGCTCCCCCTGCTTGAGCACTCTCTCTCTCTCTCTTTCTCTCTGCTAAATAAATAAATAAAATCTTTAAAAAATAATTTAAAAATGTTTTAAGTGTGGCCAAACAAAAGTAGTGAGAATAGTGACATAATTGTATTGGGAATATATAGGGAGAAGGGTGTTAGGAGTAGAATAAGTGAACTATATCCTCAGCTGTCATGAAAGAAAATCAATTAATCATGTCTAGTATTAAGAAATGACACTGTAAGCCTTTCTTGGGAGCATAGATGTCAACTGTACAAAAGACAACTAAAAGGGCTGCAAGTGTTTAATCTGAAGAGCTAGACCAGGGTGGGACTGAGAACTATTGGTTTTTATCATCGACCCTGCTGAACCTTTTTTTTTTTTTTAGATTTTATTTATTTATTTGAATGAGAGAGCAAAAGTGGTATTGAGAGAACAAATGGGGGGCAGAGGGAGAAGCAGACTCCCCTCTGAGAAGGGAGCACAATGTGGGACTTGATCCCAGAACCATGGGATCACGACCTGAGCCAAAGACAGACGTTTAACAGACTGAGCCATCCAGGTGCCCCTTGTCGAGCCATTTTTATTTTATATATTTGCATATATATAATATATATGCATAATAATTTATAAATATATAAAAATAGTTATATATTTGTATACTATATAACCATTTTTATTTTACATATTTTTATATGTTGAACCAGATATATTATTTACTTTGAATTCATAGATTCATTGCTTTTAAAAAAATGTGGTTGAACAAGCTAACATTTAAATCCCTCCAGCTCTAAAAATCAGATGTCAGAGCCAAGTATGAAGGACATTCTATCCTAGAATGACTGAAAAACTATTGGAACATCTCCTTTAGCACAGTCTGGCAATCATTTCTGAATGTTCTTCCTCAGTGTTCTTTAAAGTAACAGGGAAAAGTTCTTAACTGGCCTATGTAATTGCAAAGTATGGTGGCCTTTCCTTCTGAATCCACTAGGACTCTACAGAGCCAGCCTGGCAAACATAAACTCTTACTTATGATTGGTTAAAATACAGTAGTAGCTATCATTCATTAAGTATATTTGTATGTAAGATGTCAGCTCTGTGCTTTTGAAATATCTCATTTACTCAACCAAGCTGCTAGTGTATCCATTTTACAGATGAATTAACTGAGAACTCAGGAAAGGATAAGTAATTAACCAGCTATCACATAGCCAATAAAAAGTTGGCAGGAATTCAAAATCCTAGTTTTAAGAGTGCCTGGTGTCTCAGTCAGTTGAGTTTCTGACTCTATTTCACCTTAGGTTGTGATCTCAGGGTCCTGAGATTGAGCCCCAAGTCAGGCTCTGCACTTAGGATTCTCTCTCTCCCTCCCCTACTACAACACACACACACACACACACACACACACACACACACACCCTGGCACGTGCTTGCTCTCTCTCTAAAATCAACAAATAAAATCCTTGTTTTAATGGCTGTACTCTAACGGTACGAGGGGGAGGTGTTATGAATGCTGTAGGAGTTATGAACAATAAAAGGTATTATGAGTAATAGTTTTTATCCTTTTGAATTTTTCAAAGTGATTTAGCGGTGGCTTGGCTTTTCTTCTTTGCCCTAAGAAAAAAGGCAACATAGCATAGTGATAATGGCCTAGATCTAAATTCAGCTCAACCATTTATACTATGACCTCAGGTGATCTACTTATTTCTCTTAATCCTTTGTTTCTTTATTCATGAAATAGACATTCCATTGAAGCTACTTCTTTAGAGTGTTGAGAGGGTAAAATGAACTGTGACTATATGTGAAACACTTGGCATAATGCCTATTCGGGGGCACCTGGGTGGCTCAGTGGGTTAAAGCCTCTGCCTTCGGCTCAGGTCATGATCCCATGTTCTGGGATCGAGGCCCCACATTGGGCTCTCTGCTCAGTGGGAGCCTGCTTCCCTTCCTCTCTCTCTGCCTGCCTCTCTGCCTACTTGTGATCTCTGTCTGTCAAATAAATAAATAAATCTTTAAAAAAAAATAATGCCTATTCATAGTAAGTGCTCAAATCATCATTGAAGGGCTCTATCTTTACCTACCCCCTCTTTTTAATGTCGCTTCAACATCTGGGAGGGCAGCATGTAATTAAGATGCTTCACACAGAAAACATTTTAAACTTTCCCAATGAGAGGTATTTTTAAAAACCACAAATATGTGGGGCACCTGGGTGGCTCAGTGGGTTGAGGCCTCTGCCTTCGGCTCCGGTCATGGTCCCAGGGTCCTGGGATCAAGCCCCGCATCGGGCTCTCTGCTCAGCGGGGAGCCTGCTTCCTCCTCTCTCTCTGCCTGCCTCTCTGTCTGCTTGTGGTCTCTGGGTGTCGGATAAATGAATAAAATCTTAAAAAAAAAAAAAAACCCACAAATATGTAAACTTCCACATGTGGCTACTAGCTGATTATCATTTACAAAACCATCCACATTATAATTTTATTAGTGCTAATTATAACTTACATTATAATGGATGGATAGTTGATAGAGCACTGTGCTTAATGCTAACTCATTTGAGCTTCACAAGAATCCTGTAGGATAAGTATTAATAACATCCCAATTTTACAAAATTAAGAAATACCCTCAGGGAAGTGAAGTCACATACCCATATTGGATTCAGGTGTTACTGTTTTCAAATACTGCATTTTTTTCCTAGACCAGGGGAACTCTGTCAATTTAGTGGGTCAAAACTAGATGGTTCTCCAGGGCACCTGGGTGGCTCAGTGGGTTAAAGCCTCTGCCTTCAGTTCAGGTCATGATCCCAGGGTTCTGGGATTGAGCCCTGCATGGGGCTCTCTGCTCAGTGGGGAGCCTGCTTCCCCCTCTCTCTGTCTCTGCCTGCCTCTCTACCCACTTGTGATCTGTCTGTCAAATAAATAAATTTTTTTAAAAAGCTACATGGTTGTCTTTAAATACAATTTTCTTTTTCTTTCTTTTTTTTTTTAAGATTTTATTTTTTTAAGTGATCACCACACCCAAGGTGGGGCTTGAACTCCCGCGTCGCATGGTCTCTCAGCCGAGCCAGTCAGGTCCTCCAAATACAATTTGCTTAATAAAAAATATTAGAGACAGAGTTTACATATATGAAAGTCAACATATATGAAAGCAAACACACATACACATATAAAGTGTATTTTCTTCCCATAGATCTTGGACAAAAAGTTCTGACAAACACTGAACCTGTCCCTAGCCCCAGTTATGCATTTATTTGTTGAGGGAGCTTTAAAAAGTTAATCCAGCTGATCTGTTCATTTATAAGATAGGGAGATAAACAGTTTTCTTCTCTACTTCCTAAGAGCCTCTTTAAAAAATCCAATGAGACAATATATGTGGAAAAAAAGCTCTGGAAACGGAAACTTTCTATGCAAGTATTTGTACTATTGTAAACTTGGATTTGAAAACCATAAGAAACAGATGTAGATGATAGATGTATGAATTCTTTATGAACTTCATTTTCTTTGTGATTTTCCTGCCTCTTAAATATAAAGTGATCGGCAGTCATCCACATGGCAGAAATCTCTTTCCAAGCACTGCAGGGTCACACAATTTGAATGACTATCAAGATCATCTTTATGCAAGGTGATTTTCTATTTTATTATTCATTCTGGAAGTAGTGATTTATTAACCTGGATAAAGATACAATTACATAAGTGTGATATGTTGTGTTTTTTGTTCCCACAAATTGCAACAGGTTGAGTGAAAAAGGTTATCCAAATATACTGCTCTTCCTTGTCGAAACAAGGGTCGTAAGGATGGTATGATACGATTTTTCCTGGCCCTTGATTATCGCTGCCCTTGAAAGGACAACGTTTTCTGTGCCCTCCAGAAATCGCGTTTAGTTCAAACTAAAATGTGAGACCTAAGATCTCGGGGTGGGGGAGCGGGGGCTTGCGGAACAACTGACCTTCTCCCCACGTTCCTTTTAAGACGGGAAGCTGCATTTGCATCCCTTCGCTAATGGTGAGCATCAAGTTTCAAAGCAGCATCTGGACTGCGGACCCTGCCAGCTATCTTTGGAACTTGGAGAGGAATTACCACATTTAGGAAAACAAGCGGGAGCTGTGCCCCGAAGGTCGGCTCGCCAGACCCCGAGGTAGTGGGTCAAAGCCGAGCGGACCGCGAAGCCGTGCCCTCCTCTGGACTTTGTCCCTCCCAGATTTCTGAGCGGGCGAGCGGCCGCTCCGCACTGCAGCCCGAACCAATTGTGAAAGACCTAACCAAGCCCAGCCCAGCGGAAGGAACGGTTTCAGAGTTGTTTGTTTCTCTCGGATAAAAGGAGCCCTTCCTTGCCCTGCTTCTGTGCTCGCGGGTGTGTGACGGAACCACCCCCCAGAAGCAGTTTGGAGGGACTGGGGGAAGGAAGCGCGCCCACAGCTCACGACAACCGAAAGGATGAAATTCTTTCTGCAGTGCCTCCAGCTTCTGCCTTTACTCGTCATCTTCACCTTAGAGTCTCTCCTGAAGCGTTTTATTCCTAAGAAGAGAAAATCAGTTACTGGGGAAATCGTCCTGATTACTGGAGCTGGACACGGAATTGGGAGACTAACTGCCTATGAATTTGCCAAACGTAAAAGCAAACTGGTTCTTTGGGATATAAATAAGGTAATCATGCTTCCTGTGTTTTACCTTCTGGCACCTTTAATTGTAGTCATGGATGCATTCTGTAGGCAACAAGCCCGGACAGCATCTCTATGAAGTAGGGAGAAGAAAATGACTATTGGCATTTTATAGATCCATTAATGTTTATGATTACAGGATAAATGGACCTAGAGGATGTAAGATTCGCGGTTACTACCCATCACTAATTTTGCATTGTAAATGTATTCTTACTTACTTTTGCCCAGAAAAGAATTTGTGATCTCCTCCAGAGCCTGATTTCACTGATCCTCTATCTTAAACAAATGGAAAGAGTAATGGTTTTAAGTTAGCCTATTAAGAACTTTGAACCTATTAAGAGAAAAATCCTACTTGCCGTTACTGGGCTGATTGGGTTTAAAAGATACCCAACAGAAAAGAACATTACTGTATCATAGCAACTGCCAAAAAATAATTCTTAAAATCATGTTTTAAAAACAATATAAAAGAAAAACAATATAAAATTGATTTTATAAAACAATATAAAATCATGTTTTAAAAACAATATAAAAGAAAAAAAACTCTTTGGGGTACCCGGCTGGCTAGTTAGGAGAGCGTGGGACTCCTGATCTCAGGGTTGTTGAGTTCCAGCCCCATGTCGGGCATCAAGTTTACTTAAAAAAGTAAAATGAAACAAAAAAATCTTTTAATAAAAATAAAAGGAAACACTCTTCAGTATACATAATGTTTTACAAGAATAAAGGTGTAGGCTTAAGGAAAAGAGGATTTAGAATCTAACCTTTTACATGGCCAGTGTTAGATGTACAGAGGGATTTCTGTGAGGCACCTGAAGGCCTGAAAAGCCATCTCTTACCCATTAGTCAATATCCAGCACTGTAGCTGTAAACAAAAATTCGGGGAATGGGCCATTAATAAGAGTCCTCCCAGTGAGTGGATTATTGAGATAGCAATCAGCAAGTCCTTATTGAGTATCTGTTGCGGGATAGTAAGGACAGAGCAAGCAGGCAAACAATCTTGTAGGGAAAATAGACTTTAAATAATTATACATGCAATGGAAGATACAAAGGAGGCCCAGTCTAGTCTGATGCGGTCATCGGTGGTGAATGTCAGGCATGGAGGTCGGTCACAGTCCGCGGAGCCCTCCACCTCTTCATAAGCTGCCTTCTGACTTCTAGAGCTTTAGATTCCTTTCCTGCAAAATGGGTGAAATAAGAGTACTTACCTTAAAGGCGTGGGAGACTTATACCAAAGAGTACCCGTAGTGTCTAGCAGTGTTTAGCAGTGTCTGGTATATGGTCTGGATAATAACACGTTAGTTACTATCCATTCACAAAGTGAAGTTTAAGCTAACATTGCAGGACTTAGGGCTAAGAATTAGGTTACACATCTGTGTTATTGGCTCCCGATGCCCTCTGCTCTTTCATACAAAATTTTCTCTGATTTGGAGTGGAGTGCATTTATTCAACAAATATTTACTGAGTGCCTACTATGTGTCAGGCACTGTTCTAATGCAGATCTAAGGACACAGCAGTAAGAAAAACACAAACTTCATGAACAAGGGACAGTAAATAAGATATGCTGTATAATAAATTATGCAATTGCTAGAAGGTGGTAAGTATAAAGAAAAGTAAAATATGAAAGGGGGTAAGGACTCCTGTATGGTGGTGGTTGGGGGTGGGACAGGGAGGAACATGTTGAGCTTACACAGAAAGCCTCCTGAGATGGAGATAGTTGAGTCAAGATCAGAAGAGGCAGGCAGCCCCTCACATATCTCTGCAGGATCAGCAAATGCAGAGCATGGCACTGAGTGAGGGAAGGGAGAGAAATAAAAGAAAAATCTAGATCTGTGCTTTTCAGTATAGTTGTGGCTACTAACCACTGAATGGTTGTTGAGCCTATGAAATGTGGCTCCTCTGAATTGAGATGTGCTGTCGATGTTATTACACCCAGGATTTCAAAGACAGTATGGAAAAAAGGAATGCTGAGTATCTTATGAACAACTTTTATGTAGATTACATGTTGAAATACAGTATTTTGTAATAATAACAAATATTCCAAAATAATATTTTAGGTATATTAAGTTGAATAAAATACACTTCTTAATGCTATTTTTTCAAGTGTGGCTACTAGAAAAATTAAAATTAAGTATGTGGCTCACATTGTATTTTATGAGACAGCACAGGTCCAGAAACTTCAGCAGCACCTCCTGATCATCAAGGTTCCTGGCAGCTATTGTTTGTGCTTGGGCTTTTCCTGGGGGAACCAGTGGAAGGTTTTGAGCCAGATTCTAGGCTGTTGGGTTGCAGGGGGAAAGAGCAGTTAGGAGTCTGGTGGTAATCCAGGCCAGAGATGATGCTGGTTTTGCAGACCAGGAAGTAGTAGCAGAAGTGGTCAGAAAATTAAGGACACTGTTACTGAAATTCTACAGGTTTTAAAATTATGAAAGTGTGAGAACCACTAAACCTGACTGGAAACGGAGAGTAAGGGTCGAAATTTCAAGCAGTCCAGGCAGCAGAAGCTAGAGCTGTCCAACTTTGGGGTTGGTGACTGGGGAGAATGAGTGAAAAAGAGGAATGCTTCAGATTGTTTTCAGATCCCCATGGAAGGGCAGGGAGGGGCCAGATCAAATTCTTCCCCTCCCCCGCCTCTGCCCCAGGGTTCAAAGACAAATTATCTCCAGAGACAAATTTCTCAGATTAAGTCAAGCTGCAAGGATAGCAATGCCTAAAGATATCCTTCTCAGGAGGTCGAGGGCAGACATTTCCTATTCATCAGGAAGTCCACAGAAAAGGAACATGAATTTAGGGAGGGATTCATGGTAGCTTCAGCTTCGTTTTTGGGCTGAGACGGGCACCATGAATTTTTTAATGTTTTATGTAGATAATCACATTTCTTGACCAGTCTCACCCCCATGCCTGGTTAGATGAATTTGTGAAGATAAATTTGTAGCAAGTGGTGAGCACCTATAATATATTCAAAGACCATTTATCAGATGGAAAAGTGAATTAATGAATGAAAAAAGCACTGGAAACAATCAGAAAAACATGTAGACGTTTAGTCGTCTAAGTAATAGGCAGAGAGCTTTAGTTGCAGGGATAAGAGGGCCGAGAACGGTAAGTAAAGTCTTGAGAGAGAGCCCAGGATTAAAAATTGAGATTGAGTACAGCACATTAGGAAAAAGGTTAACAAGGCAAGTGTTGAAGAATGATGAGCAGGTCCATTGTGCTGAGAAGAATTTTAAGGGTCCACTTACTTTTTATTTCTCACCAAATGAATATGGAGACTGTCTAAAATTTTTCGTGGCAGGATTTCCAACTTTAATTTGCTGCATAGTTCAGGAGGTACAGAGTGCAGACCTTGGCCCTAAGGGAGGAAGACCAGGGGAATGGGCGAAAGCATGATTGCAGATGTAAAGTACGGGTATGCTTGTTGCTACACATTCTGCCCATTGACAGAGAGACCAGCACTAAGCAAATCACCAATGGAATAAAGGGCAAATGGAGCTTTATGTAGCCTTTGTTTCAAGTAAGGACTGAATTTTGTGAATACCCAAAGAATCAGTACCATATACTTTTAAAACTTTCTTTATTGCAGTAAAATATGTATTACCTAAACATTTCCATTTTAACATTTTTAAGTTTCAGTTTAGTTGTGTTGACTACATTCACATTGTTACGAAATGATCTCTGCTATCTGTCTCCAGAACTTTCTCGTCATCACAAAATGGAACTTTGCACTCACTAAAGTTACTCCCCAGGTCCTGGCAACCACCATTCTTCTTTCTGTGTCTGTGTATTTGACTATGCTAGGTATCTCATATAGCTAGAATTATGCAATATTTGTCCTTTTGTATCTGGCTTGTTTCACCAAGCTTAAGATCATCAAGGTTCATCCATGCTGTGGAATGTGGCAGCATTTTGGTCCTTTTGAAGGCTGAATAATATTCCATCATGTGTATATACTACATTAATGAAATTATACTTTCAAAGGAAGGGGCCAGAAGCTGCCTGTCAGGTTCAGGAGGGCAACATAAGGTTTACTTGAGATGTTCCAATGTCCTTTGGGGAATAAGGGCTCCTCATCAGAGGACAAACAGCAGTTTGTGGGAGAGATTTCAGCAAAAGGGAAAACACCCTATTTCCTTTTACTGTCACACAGTAAGTTCACTGAGCAAACTGAATTTTTTCCATAACCGTCCAGATTTGGGTTTTCCTGCAAGAGGAGTTCAAGTTTACCAGCAAATTTGCACACTACTGTTCTGCTCTGCCATTCTCTCTGTGGGTAAATGTAGTAAGTCTGTCCACTTGTGCGTTAGTTGACGGTAATTTCTTGGCTTGCAGAGCTCATGGACTAACCCTCAGTCCAAGGTATGGTTTGAGGCATTCTTTACAATGAAAAATCTACAAAACTGGTGAAGGCAAACCCACAAACAAGCACAAATGGAAACAAAAAAAAAAGAAAGAAAAATGAAAACAGAACCCCTAAGGTCTAATTATGAACTTCAGGTGACAAAATCAACACTCCACACTGGGCTTGTCATCATTCCTTTTCTCAGATCCGCTCTCCTTGTGACTTCCATCTGACTGTTGCAACACTATGTTGCCATTTCCTCCAACTAAAAAGGAAGTGCTTCAGCTTCGGTTCTTCCCACCTTCCTCATCTAGCGGCCAAGATCTCCTGAGTTTGCCTGAAGATAGGTTGTAAGGCTCAGTCTCTTCTCATTCTTTCCAGTCGTACCCCAGCTCAAGCTTCTACCATCTGTTGGCTGAATCATTGTAAACTCCCTACTAATGTTTCTCTCTACCTGCAGTGTTGACCCCTAAAATCTGTCCTCCATATGTTAGCAAAAATAATCAGGATAATATATAAATCTGATTCTGTAATTCAGTCAGTGCCCACCCTCCCCAACTTTTTGGATAAAATCTAGTATGACACACAATGTCCTTCGATCTGGACTCCTGCTGACCTTGAGCTTTATGACTCAGCAATGCCAGTCTGCTAATATTTTCCCACTGGACCTTTCTACTGTCCATCCCTTTGTTTACACTATGCCTGCCTGCTCTTGCCTCCCTTCTCTCCCTTCTCTTTACCTGTCTGTTCTACTCACCCTGGTACCTTTTGTTCTAGAATCATATTTCATGCCCCTCCTCTGTGTTCCCCATAATTCTCTGTATATTGTTTTGTTATTATACTTACCATAGTGTATTAGTTTGAACCATATGAAACTGCCAGCTTTCAGTCCTTTATTCCGACATAATAACAACTTCATGGGTCCTACCTAAAAATCTTATGCTTCCTTTATGTATCTGCTAGACTGTGAGCTTGCTGAGGTTAATACTCTGTCTCATTCATATTTCTGTCTGTAAGGTTGTTCTTTTTTTAATATGATTTTTTATTTTTTTATTAACATATAATGTATTATTAGCCCCAGGGGTACAGGTCCGTGAATCACCAGGTTTACACACTTCACAGCACTCACCATAGCATATACCTTCCCCAATGTCCATAACCCAACCACCCTCTCCCTACCCCCCTCCCCCCCGGGCAACCTTCAGTTTGTTTTGTGAGATTAAGAGTTTCCTATGGTTTGTCTCCCTCCCAATCCTCCTGTTTCACTTATTCTTTTCCTACTCCCCAAACCCCCAAACCTCTGTAAGGTTTTTCTAAGCACCATGACTGTGACCTACACATTAAAATGTTAAAAGAATGAGTGAATGAATGAATGAATGAGTTAACCCCTTTTTATCTTGCAGCCAGAAAATTGATACTTGTGAATAGTTTTTAGTGACAGTTTTTAATGGAAGAAAAAACTCAAATTTTTTAAAATCCTGATAGTATTTATCACACATTCACATTCATTCACATGAATGTGTCATATCACAATGTGTGTCATACCACACCTATTCACAGGTATTAAAATTTGTGAATACAAAACCAGTATCTTAAGATTTTTATGTTCTTTTTTAAATTATTTTTTAAAGATTTTCTTTATTTATTTGACAGAGAGGTAGAAAGAGAGAGAGCACAAGTAGGCAGAGCCACAGGCAGAGGGAGAAGCAGGCTCTCCACAGAGCAGGGAGCCTAACATGGGGCTCGATACCAGGACTCTGGGATCATGACCTGAGCCAAAGGCAGCCGTTTAATCAACTAAGCCACCCAGGCACCCCAGATTTTTCTCTTCTTTTAAAAAGCTTGCTTTAACTTTGGTTCCAAATAAAAAACTAGTCAGAGTACAAAGAGCAAAATGTAACCTATATCCCTGCCAAAGATCTGTCCAGTTAAATTCTTGCCCAACGCTAGTTCAGACAATCTGACTGTCCTTAATTTATTTTCAGCTGTTGATATAATATGTTAATGTCATTTACGTTGTTCTCTTTATCAAATTTTTGTTGCTTTTTCTAGCACGGAATTGAGGACACAGCTGCTGAATGCCGGAAACTGGGTGCGAAGGCTCATGCCTTTGTGGTAGACTGCAGTAACCGAGAAGATATTTACAGCTCTGCGAAGAAGGTGAAATTTTGCATTTGGGTAGAATCGGATCATGTCAGAGCCTGGAGGGATTCTGGAGCTGACAGGGTCATGATGCAGACGAACTAGCAGAAGTTTTGTCATTTGCCCACGATTGTGCAGTCAGCTAGTGGTGGACCCACAACTAGAACCTAGAACTGAGTTTCCCAGACTTCAGTGTGTTCTAGAATCCTCCAGAGAGCCTGTTAAAAAATGACGCCCCCGAGGTTTGCTTTCGTGGATCAAGGCTTGGGCCCAGGAATCTGCTTGTTTAGTACCCCACATACCCACACCTCACCCATGTGATTCTGCTACAAGTAAATTCATGGATGACACTGCAAATCACTGACAGGGTCTTCAGACGCCCAAAGAACTGGGTTAAGGAGTTAGGATAAACTCAACTTTATCAGGCTCTGATCATAGATAGATTGATCTCTGTAAAGCAGGATTTGCCTCTCTTATATACAACTGAGATGTGCTGTGTATATATAATGGTGCCTCACTCTGAATGCATTCATACATGTTCTTGTTAACTGAATGTCACAATAGTAAGAAAGCAGTAGGATTATCTGAGCGAATTCCTTAAAATACATGTTCCTGGACCTTATCCCTGGATAATCTGATCCATTACAGTATAAAGATTCTGACTGAACCAGCCGTGAGAACCTCCTTGCTTAGGGACTTTTAGATTTGCAGACATTTTTAACTTCTAATTTTGAATTGTAACCTTGTATCTCAAGCTAATGCCTCTATTACTGGTGAGGCCTGAGCTAAGTAGACAAAAAACATCTGCATTTAACCATCACTATTTTACTTAAATTAAGGATGATTTTCCTTTAGAGAAATGTACACTCTTCCAGTTACTACTGGCTATATGAGTGTGAGTTACTTAAACTTTCTGTGCTTAAGTTTCCCCAGTTATAAAATAGGGATCACAGCATTGTTAGGAAGATTAAGTGAATTAATGATGTAAAGTTTTTGGATCAGTACCTGGCACATAGTGATCCCTCCTTGATTTATCTGGGAATAGGCTGTTCTGGAAAAGGCGATTTCATTATTTGAACCCATTCCATGTGTTTTAACCCTACAGATGTTTTTACTGAAATCGCTCAAGGAGAAGCGATATGCTTAAACAAAATATTCCCCATGCTGTGTGATGATCAGATATTTGGAAGTTATTTTGATGTGTCCACTTTAGTATCAGGACATTTTTATGTCACACTGTGGAGAGACAATAGGTGATGACGGGGAACTCAAGGACGAAGGAAGGGACAAGTGTTTCTGGGCAGATTCTTCAGCAGGATAAAGGAGCGGTTTATATTTTCCGTCGTGCTAGTTTGGACGCATTACAGCAGCTCCATCGCTGCAGCCACACGCCCTGTCCTGTTCTTCTCCATATCTGAGGGGCATGTTTCGGAACAACGGTTTTCAGATCGTGCTAGAGATGCGGCTGTAGGTACAGATAGTGTTGGTCAAGGGCCCAGTATCTTAACTTGACTCTTCCATACCTTCAGTACAACCTGATGAAGTTCATTTTTGGCGGACAAGCCTTCAGTATTTGGCACACTGGTGTCCTGATGGATTTTCCACCTCCCGGCTTCCTTTCTGTTTGAGCTTTGAGGTTTGTCTTGGCCTCTGACGTGCAAAGATCTGGGAGAGTTTCAGCTCCAGGGGACCTTGAATCGTCATGTGACCTTGGTCAAGGAGGAGCCATCCTGTGTATCATGTTCCTCCTCTCTAAAGTGAACATACCCAGAGCTGCCAGCTCATAGAATTATTGTGAGCATTAAATGAGATAAATAATGAAATCATGCAAAATGTTTAACACAATGAAAGCCTTTAACAAGAGATTTGCTACCTCCCCCTCAGTCCCCCAGCACACCGCAGCACTATCTAAATATGATAACTCCTAACAGAAGTTAGCTTTTATTTGGAACACAATGTATAACAGAATGCATTGTAACTCCATTAAGAAGCTTAGTTACTCAAAGAACCGTAAAAATATCAGATAAGATATTCCAGCGTTGCCAACTGCCACCTGCGGGAGGAAGGCTGGCGAGGAACAGAATGGAGTGACTACAAAAATAAAAAAATAGAAGGTGTGACCAGCTTGATGGCATAATCAGTTTTACGTAGAACCCCAGATAGTCCATGCATTTACCAACTCATTAAAAAAGTTTTTTTTGCTTACTTTTTAAGTAGTATTTAAAAAATAAATGCTGGGTTTTTGTTGTTATTGTTGTTGTTTTGTTTTGTTTTGTTTTTTATGCCACTGATTACATTTTTATTAGCCGAAGGCCTCTCAAGGTAAAATCAACAGAGCAAAGTCAAGAGACTAAATTGTAAAAGAAAACTTCTGCCTAACCAGACAGAAGCTCTTTTGAAACTAAGTAGCTAAGATTAAAAGGTTCTTTCTTCCATATTGGCACATAGATTACAGAACTACTTTTCCCCCCACATCTAATAGAGGAACACGTAATTCTTTAATAATCCTTGCATGCAAATCTTCCTTCAGTATTCTTCATGATGCAGATAATTGTCTTAATTTTAAAGGTGAAGGAAGAAATTGGAGATGTTAGTATTTTAGTAAATAATGCTGGTGTCGTCTACACGTCGGATTTGTTTGCAACACAAGATCCTCAGATTGAAAAGACTTTTGAAGTTAATGTACTTGCACATTTCTGGGTAGGTATGACTTCTTTTATGAACACATTCCCTTTTGTAAAACCCAAAGACTATGTTTAAAGTGGAGAGTTCAGGACACCTGGGTGGCTCAGTCCGTTAAGTGTCTGCCCTGGGCAGGATTCTGGGATCATGACCCAAGCCAAAGGCAGAGGCTTAAGGGACTGAGCCACCCAGGCTAAAGATACCCAATGCATCTTAAAGATTTTTTTTTTATTTGACAGAGAAACATCGCAAGTAGGCAGAGAGGCAGGCAGAGAGAGAGAGAGGAGGAAGCAGGCTCCCTGCTGAGCAGAGAGCCCGATGCAGGACTCAATCCCAGGACCCTGAGATCATGACCTGAGCCGAAGACAGCGGCTTAACCCACTGAGCCACCCAGGCGCCCCCCAATGCATCTTTATAACTGATGCATCTGCCTGTCATTCTGCCTTTATTAGGATGTAGGGCATTGCCTTAATGTTTTGAATCCCCGTCACATAGTAGGTGCTCAATAAATATTTATTGCATGAACCGTTCAGTGACTACTGGAAGATTGCTATTCATTTCAGTATTTTGATGACATATCCAAACTATTTTCTAACAATTTCACATGATACATAAATTCTTTGATAACTCTAGTTATTATATCTATTCAATATATGAAATGATAGAAAACATCAGTGGCAAAAGATGTAGAGGCTCAGGGGATATTAGAAGTTCACAATTTTAGTGAAATGGATTCTCAAAGTTTTCAGTATCCACTGCTTTGCTTAGTTTTTCCAATCTAGGTATCATGTCCAGGTGCCTTAATTTGCCACATTTGGCAATTAATTGGTTTTACCCCCCTTTATTCTAGGAAAAATGTTAACAAAATATAGTTTTGTTTGGAAATATTCCCAATGGGTCTGAAAATGAGAAATAACAGTTTATCTTTTTCTCTTCATAAACACTATTGCTAGACTTCAAAAGCATTTCTTCCAGCAATGATGAAGAATAATCACGGCCATATTGTCACTGTGGCTTCAGCAGCTGGGCATACTGGGGTCCCCTTCTTACTTGCTTATTGGTAAGTGAGCTTGTGTTCCCTTAACTTATTTCTGTGTTTAACTTGTGTGTGATTTTTTATCTTGTCTAATGAAAACTACCATTGATGATGATAAACTTGAAGTTGCCCAAATAGAAAGTAGCACAAAGTCTCTTGTACAGTAGCATTATCAACCGTTAATCCCCTCCTGGCTGACCGTTCTAGAGGTGGCTGCAGGGAAGTTATCCAATTAGAATTCAGCTCTTTTTTTGTTGTTTAATTTTTTCTTAAGATTTTATTTGTTTATTTGTCAGAGAGAGAGAGAGACAGCGCGAACAAGCACAGGCAAACAGAGCGGCAGACAGAGGCAGAGGGAGAAGCAGGCTTCTTGCCAAGCTAGGAGCCCGATGTGGGACTCGATCCCAGGATACTGGGATCATGACCTGAGCTGAAGGCAGCTGCTTAACCAATTGAGCCACCCAGGCGTCCCTCTTTTTTTTTTTTTTTAATGTTTTGTTTATTTACTTGAGAGAGAGAGAGAGAGCAAGCACAAGAGGGAGAAGCAGGCTCCCTGCTGAGCAAGGAGCCCAGTTCGGGATCAAGACCGAAGCCAAAGGCAGACACTTAACGGACTGAGCCACCTAGGCGCTCCTAGAAGCTGGCTCTTAAAGCATTTTTCATCCCTTTTAGCAGCAAGAAGTGATAAAAGAAGGGCGCCTGGGTGGCTCAGTGGTTTAAGCCGCTGCCTTCGGCTCAGGTCATGATCTCAGGGTCCTGGGATCGGGTCCCGCATCGGGCTCTCTGCTCAGCAGGGGGCCTGCTTCCCTCTCTCTCTCTCTCTCTCTCTCTCTGCCTGCCCCACATCTACTTGTGATTTCTCTCTGTCAAATAAATAAATAAAATATTAAAAAAAAAGAAGTGATAAAAGAAGAGGAATATTTTTGTACCATGAATAAAAGTTAATAATAAATTTTAATAAAGTAATTTTATGGGAACAAAACAGTATAAAGAGAAAGAGTATAATCTGGAATTCTAAGTAGTAAAAGCATCCAAACAGTGAAATTGTTGTAAAAAAAGAATTATAATAGTTACCCATTTTTTTTAAAAGATTTATTTATTTATTTGACAGACAGAGATCACAAGTAGGCAGAGAGGCAGACAGAGAGAGAGAGAGAGGAGGAAGCAGGCTCCCTGCTGAGCAGAGAGCCCGATGTGGGGCTCGATCCCAGGACCCTGGGATCATGACCTGAGCAGAAAGCAGAGGCTTTAACCCACTGAGCCACCCAGGCGCCCCAATAGTTACCCATTTAAAAACCCATGCCGGGGTGCCTGGGTGGCTCAGTTGGTTAAGCAACTGCCTTCGGCTCAGGTCATGATCCTGGAGTCCCAGGATCGAGTCCTGCATCAGGCTCCCTGCTTGGCGGGGAGTCTGCTTCCCCCTCTGACCTCTCTCCTGTCATGCTTGCGCTCTTTCATTCTCTCTCTCTCAAATAAATAAATAAAATCTTTAAAAAAAAAAAAAAACCCATGCCATTATAATACCTGAAGAACTTAACTGTAACAAGAATGGTGTGTTCCACTGTATACTGTGGAGAATTGCTCAGTGAGGCCACCATAGCCCAGGGGATCCTACGGATTGCACACACCCCAACAGTGCCTGGCCATTTCTATATTTTAGCAAATAATGACTCTTAAAATGTTGAATTACTGTATTACATATTCAAATAATATGTATTGTCAAATAAATGTACAGATATGCTCAAATTTGTTTTCTGCCATTTTGGAATTAAGTAAGTAAGTAAATTCTAGAAACAACAGATATAGTTGTATGGATATAAATTTATAAACATTGGCATGGATGGGTATCTGTTTTTATCTAATACATACGTGTGTGTGTGTGTGTGTGTGTGTATAAAAGATCTGTATCTTACATTTCATAAGTTCCCAAGGACACATATATACCAAGCCATTTTCCTCTGACCACACCCAGAGAGTGGTTATTCTTTGGTAATGATAAGTAATTTTATTTTGTTCCTTTTATTTATTTATATTTTCTTTCTTTCTTAGCATGTGTTTATTTTCTAATAGTTTTAAAAACCAACGCAGACTTGGATTGAGTTTTTTTTCTCAAAGATAAAAGGACTGCTGAGGCAATCGCAGGACAGACCTGTGGTCCAGGGCCACTAGAAGTTAGGTGATGGTCCCCCGGCCCCCTGAGGCTGATACGATTTGGCATTCCTGCACGTATTGAACGATAGCGGCAGGTGTTGCTTCTCAGATACTACGTGACACCCTGCTCCCCTGCCAGATTCCTAGTCCCCAGGAATCGGGAGAGACCAAGAGAGTCTGAGTCCAGCAGGGGCTGGGAAGGCAGTCATGCCTTCTCCTTCTCTTTGCCCTAGTAAATACTGTAGCTCGTTTGATTTGGACTTGATTCTACTCCACTGAATGTTCAGCAGTGAAAATCAAGAGAGAATGTGTTTTCCATGAGAAACAAATTTATTTTGTTCCCTATTGGTAGTACTTTCAGCAGAAGTAAAAGATCTCACAGAGTCTTGTCAAAGCAGGAACGACACACACAGTTGTGTGGATTGCAGACTACACAATTCTAGGCTGCACTGTTCATGTTCGGGTCCCTTTAAACTCGAAAGATTCTCCAGGAGATGGCAGTAAAGTCACTTGAGAAGAAGAGTAGGTTTGTCTTCACACAAAGGCACCCTTTGGGCTGAAAGGCAGGGTCGCAAGCATACAAGTGCGTTGTGCATTTCTGGCTTTGGAGGAAAGAGGCGGCTTGCTTGCCCCTGCGGGACTCTTCTTTGGCTCCTCAGCTGCACGTGGCCCGAGCTGCTGCAGTCTGTGATCCTTCATGTTCGCAGCTGTCTTGGATTCACTTGACTCTGGTTTTTGCTCAGCCTTTGCTCAATGATAGAACTTTCACAGAGACACACTGAAGACTCCTCCCAGCAGAAAGCAGTGTTTATCGGTGGTTGTTGTTAACAACTGGGCGATATAACTGAGACACTGCTTTTTTAAAACATAAACTTTTTAATTGAAGTATAGCCTACATTGATTGGTAAAAATGCAGAGGTCATAAATGTGCAGCTCAATGAGCTACTGTGATGTGGACACATCTGTGTAACCCCCATGCAGATCCAAAAATTAGGACAAGACCGTAGAACTCTTCCCAACCCACAGTCCCTCTCTCGTTCTCGAAGGACTTGTATTGACTTGTCACACCACAGATGAATTCTGCCCCCTTTTGATCTTTATACACATGGATTCATTCTGTGTATGTTAGGAATGTCCTGGCTGTTGCTGATAGCCACGGATTTATCATTTTCTTGCCTGCGTAGTATGCACGAGGTTACTAGATAGCGATGTATTTATCCATACTACTGTTTAAAAACATCTGGGTTGGGGCATCTGGGTGGCTCAGTGGTTTAAGCCTCTGCGATCGGCTCAGGTCATGATCCCAGGGTCCTGGGATGGAACCCCGCATCGGGCTCTCTGCTCAGCAGGGAGCCTGCTTTCCTTCCTCTCTCTCTCTCTCTGCCTGCCTCTCTGCCTGCTTGTGATCTCTGTCTGTCAAATAAAAAAAGAAAGAAAAAAGAAAAAAGAAAAAAGAAAAAAAAAAAAAAGAAATACCTGGGTTGTTTCCAGGATGGGACTGTTGTGGATCATATGTTATGAATCTTGACCCAATCACTTACTAATGTGTGACCTTGGCAAGTTACTCCTTTGTGCTTCATTTTCTCTTCACCCATAGGAGAAGCTCATCACAGCAACTAACCAAATCCTCAGGATGCTGTTAGTTTAAATCATATAATGTAATGCACTTAGGATAGAATCTAGAGTCCTGTAAGTGTTCGATAACAGGAGGGTTCCTGTTGGTGTTACATCCTAATTCTGCTTCCCTGTAGTTACACAAAACAGCAAAGTCCCACCTCTTATTTTAACTTCCAGAATGGTTTGCCTCCGTGAAACTAATCCTGTATATTCTGGCTCCCCAGTGTTGAGATGAAATGAAAGGGAACGTGGAGTTACCCAGTTCTTTTCCCTGTAATGGAGCCTTTAGCTGTCACTGGCCTGAGTTGCTACACCCACAGCAAAATA